>NC_057808.1:389772813-389974797 GCF_018294505.1 Triticum aestivum | reverse complement strand
CACACACACACACACACAGAGAGAGAGAGAGACACGCAGCACAACACACACACACACACACACTCCCCCGAGCATACAATTCATCCCCATCCAAGGTTATACGGCGAGCACTCTCACTTGTGCTTCTTTGCACCCCAACATGCACAACACCTCAATCTTCAAAGAGGGCATCGAGTAGATCGAAGACGGCGACCACACCGCGCTAGAGAATGCGGGGTCATTTGGAAGCAGGGTGATGTGACGACGGCTGACTGACTCCTCCCCCCACCCTCTCTCTCTTGCACAAAATTACCAATCCCTCTCTCCCCCGCACAAAATTGTCAATCCCTCAACCCACGAGATCCTTCCCCTCTCGTCCAAGTTTTTCCAGCTCTCTCATCAAACATGTTGTCTCTTCTCCTTCCACGTATACAGAATCTAGATGCACATGCATCTCATGTATATTACATGTATCCATCTTTCTCACAGACCTAACTTCTTCCTCTCTCTTTCTCTCTCTATCTCTCTCTCTCTCTCTCAGTCTCATTAGGTTTGTCTCCTACTCTCTCGTCCACATACATACAATCTTTCCCGCCCTATCTGCTCCATCTTCAAAAGCTCTCTCTGTACGTTTCATTCACACATTGGGATATGTCAAAATGTTGCTTCTATAATGGCTGATGCAGAGTTATGGTTGTTTTTGTTGCATCCTACAAAGTAATAACTATGAAATGCATTTAGATTCTCATTTGACTGGGATTATGTGAGTTTGAGCATGTTGTGAAGTACTATATACCTTGTATACATCTTGGGATTCGACAATGATTGTAACTATTGAATTGTATAGACCATTACATTCGAAGTCAATAGCCTAATATATTTATTTCACAATTTCAACAAATGATTAGTTCACTACAAACTAAGAAAACAAATGTGTACTCCCTCCGTTTTTATTTAAGTCCACGTATTAGCATTGGTCAAAGTCAAGTTTTGTAAACTCTCAGAAAGCTTATAACAAAAAATATTAACATATACAATAACAAATAAATACCATTAGATTCATTATTGAACGTACTTTCACATCATACATATTTGTTATGGTAAATGTTTATATTTTTCTATAAATTTGGTCAAACTTTAGGAAGTTTGACTTTGGTTAAACCTAATATGCAGAGTTTACTACTACTACTCGCTAGTTGCTTAGCCGAATCACTCAATACGCCACACGGGGAGTCCAGTGTCACAAAATTTTGAGGTCGGCGGGAAAATCTCCCGCGACCCTGATTCGAGCAGTGGGAAGTTACCATCATGGCCTTCGGAATAGGCCTACGGATGACGCTTGGTAGGGGGCTGTTTTCGTAACTTCAGGTTCACCCTACCCAGCCAACCCCACCCCGGCACCCAGAGTAGTACACCTGAATACTCCCCATTTTCTATCCCCACCGCAAAATAGACTTCTCCACGGCACTGCAGCCTTCGTGCTCCTCCCCTTTACATCGGCGCACTCGTCCACCGCAGCGCATCTGCCTCATCGATGACCTCGTACGACGCACTGGAGCCGGTCCACTGTCGTTGTCTTACACGGAGCCTCTTCCCCGGCATCATCTTCCACGGTCTCGGATCTGCTTCCCGGAAGCCGACACCAAGCGCAGAAGTACCACCGTCGTGGACAATGAACTAACTCCCGTTGCCGACCATGACTCACAGAGGCCGCCGCGACCATCGTTCTCCTCCTCGATTGGTAATGTGTGTATTGAATCACTTAGTAGTACATGTGCAGTTCCAATTTTGTTCATACCTACCCTTCAAATTTCCTGGGTGCTATTGTTCCCGTAAAAGTAATTGGTTATAGCCTCCATTGTCCAACAGAATATCAGCTTGTAATTGTGCGTCGCTCCTGTATCGCGCTGTGCTTGGGTAGGTTTTTCATCTGCAACCAGTAGAGTGGCAAATGATGGAAAGGTTTTTAGAACTAGCAAGATGCCCATGCGTTGCACACATCAAGATGCATTTGTATGAGTAGTTTATCTTGTGGGAGAAAAGGATGAACGAGGGAAGGCCTTATTGCAAATCTGGAGAGGGGTATGGGTATATTTTTGCAAAATTCCCATTTGTTTCCTTCCTATCTGTCAGATATAAATCGGACGGCCTATATTGCAAGAAAAAAAGTATAGAGAAAAAAAGTAGACAGTAAAGGAAGTAGAGATAAATATTAAATATTGAATATTAAATAAATATAACAGTAGAGAAGAGAGTAGAGATAGCAGAGACGTCGGGAAAGGATCGCGCGCGGGGAAAAAGCGGCCGGGCGTGCGCTAGTTTTGGCGCGCGGCGTCCGGCGCGCTTTATAAAATCCAACGCCCTCCCACCGCTCTATGCCTTGCCACCGCTCTCTCCCCACTCTGTGCCTCGCCACCGCTCTTTTTCGCCTCACCACCGCTGCGCCACCTTGCCGCCGCGTTGCTGGGAAACTTGGGGATACCGCGGCGTCCGCGCGCGCCCCTCCGGCGGCTTCTCCGCCGAGATCCGGTTCCGCGGGATGCGCCTCAGCCTCGGCAATTTCGACACCGCCAACGAGGCCGCCCGCGCATACGACGCGGCGGTGTAGCGGCTCCGGTGGCCTCATAGAACATTGAACTTCCCCAACGTGCCGACGCGGGAGCGGGCGCAGGAGCTCGCACCTCTGTCGCGGCTTAGCACCGACGAGGATCATCGCGACAACCGGAGGCGGGAGCACCATCTAGGCATCGCCGAGATGGACGAGGAAGCCATGGCGCTGTGGCGCCAACACTTCCCGCAAGACATCATCAAAGAGCGCGAGTTCTACACGCAAAGGAGGGCGGAGAGGGATAAGAGGAGGGCGGAGCGAGCCGCCTATCGCGAGGACAAGCGTAGGCGAAAAGCGGACGCTCAATTCAACATGAGGCTAGGAGCAGCGTCGCCCTGGGAATTCGACGACGATCGGTATCTTCACGCCTACAGTCAGACGTCGGAGGAGGACATCACCGAGGAGGAGTCGGACGACGAGGAGTAGTTGAATTATCTTTTTTTTATCTATCTATGCTGAGAACTATCCTCTACTCTCTAGTATCTACTTCTCGATCTCAGCACTGTAAACGCTTTTTTAAAGCGTCGCGCATTGCGATTCTGTTGGAGATGCTCTAACATGGCAGACGAGTGCTTTAATGTTGCCCACAAGATGCGCGAGTATTACTAGTAGTATATTTTTCTTGCCATGTTGTGATTTTAAAACCACGAGTGCGAACATGCAGAGGAGCAATGAAGACCAAACACGGGATATTCGGGACATCTTCAAGGAGCGTGGGAAGTTAAAGAGGAGCTGCACCGAACCTGTAAAACGAGCTTTGGTAAGTAACACCCTTTCAATTACTTTCATGTAGCCTCATGTTCTCCGATGTGTATATGTTGTAGTTTCTGTTTCTCTTAAGCGTGGTGTTCTTCGATGTGTAATAAGAAGAGTCTTAATCGTCCTAATGCTTTCGTTTTTAGCTTGATGTAGGAAGTGGGTGTTCTCACCTTGTAGTCTATTTTTATTTTATTTTTCCTTTTGAATTCACTTCTCCGAGTTCTGTTTATCTGGCTTCTACTAAATGGATCTAGGTTGCTCTGAGTATTGATCTAAAAAAGAAGTAACTTCATGTCAGGATGCAGTTCCTGCGAGGAGGGAAGTATCGTCAACCTCGAGATCGTGTTTCCAAAATGAGGCTGGATTACACACAAGGTGCCAGTTCCCTAATGATGCTGGATTAGACACAAGGTGTAAATTCCCAGATGATGTTGGATTACACACAAGCCAGGTGGAGTCGTCAGCTGTTCGTGTCCTCGTGGCATTAGTAAAGGCTGAAAGAAAGCGTGCAGCAGCCCTTGAGAATGTAGCTGAGTTCCTGAAGAAGGGCGAAAAGAGCAATCAGATGCTCTCTTCACCCAAGCCAAAGAAGAGATGGAAGAAGCCAGAAATAAGCTAGCAGAGGCAGAGCAGGCTAGGCGTCTCCTGCTATCTAAAACTATTGTCAATACAAAATTTCCTTCATAATAGCTAGGTTCAAATGTTTATCCAGTCAGCATGCCTGTTGTGATGTCCGTGCATCTACTGATGTGGCACAAAATGTTTTTTTTCGGGTCATGTAATAACAGCAATTACTTTCCAAACAATAATAGACGAAGCATTGGAAATGGTATAGTTCACGCGCAAGCCCGACATTCCAAGTTCAACTTCCACATCAAACTCATGTTCACAGATATCTGCACATTCATACATAATGTCCACAGCCATGATTCACTTCAAAGCCAAAAAAATGTGAGGAGAGTTATAAATAAAGAAAATACTCTACTAGTTCCTGCTACCAGTGCGAGCACAACAAGTCAAGACCATGCGTAAATTAATTATATTTTAATCATTTTTTGTGTTCTAAAATGCCTGCTGGCTCGCGGAAGGACGTGTTGCCGGCACACGCGCGGATTCAATGAAGGCAGGCGGGGCAGTCTTAAGCTGGTTGCACGCGGCGAGGAGGCGTGCTCAGCCGGGCCTGCAGCGAGTGCGGCCCTCTTGGCCGGCGCGCCGGTTCAATGCCTGCGCTATGAGAGGTCGCGTACGTGTCAGAGCAATCACTCCCTCCAGTCCTTTTTTGTTTGGGTTTAACAAAATCTCGTTTTCCATTCACATTTTACAAGTAAAATTCATGGACAAACTTGACCCAAAGTACGATGGGGACTAGTAAACCAGAATGGAGGTAGTAGTTTTTTTAATCAAAGAAGGGTTTCCCCTTCCGATTTTCATTACTGAAAACCAGCATCTAAATCTAAACCGTAGTATTTGCCCTAGAACTACCAGGTTCAACATCTCGCAACATAAACCCATACAACCTCCATCGCAAAAAAACCATACAACCATACGCCAAGGAGGTACGTAGTACTATGAATTCCATTTGTCGCTCCATACCAATCGTTCTAAAAACTACTTACTACTTATAACGCGCCATTGAAAATCGGAACTCTTAACCCCGCTAAAAAAACGATATTTTAAACGTGGCTACTCGATCTGTGGCAACTGGCGAGCCACCGGCTCCAAGTCGTTCACCTGTGGTCCCGACCATCAACTCCTACGGATCAAATTATCACGCGAGCTGACTATTCCTACAAAGGTGCTCCACCACGTACCCGGTACCCGCGAATGCAGCAATCGTGCACCTAGGGTTTTAGGGTTTATTTGTTAACGTCGCCTTTACGTAACACTCATGTGTGCGAGACAGCGAGAGGCCGACTGCGTGCGTGCGCCTCTTCTCTTCGTATATGTACTCCACCGTTTGTCTGGTGTCCAAAAAATTATAATAACTACTAGCAATGTGCCAATGCGTTGCCACACGATCAAAGTAGATTAATACATATTCACCGATTTGATAGAAAAAAGTCTAGTTTTGAAATACGTATATCACTAAAAATATGTTATGTTTCACTCAAAATATATTCCTTTGGCGGTTTTGATGAGATAAGGGAGGAATGTTGTTGGTTTCAAGATTCGAGAAGTGGTATATGTCTAATTTCTACTCTTACTAGCAAGATGCCCGTGCGTTGCACGGAACATCAAGATCTTGTGGGAGAAAAGGATGAACGAGGGAAGGCCTTATCTGCAAATGTGGTGAAGAGTGCGGGTAAATTGCCATATTTTCCTTCCTATCCGTCAGATATAAATCGGACGACCTACATTGCAGGATGGCAGGCCCACCATCATCACCAACTCTATTTTTTATCCCTACTCTTATAAAAAGCATTGTCGGTGATGATCGTGTGCCTGCCATCCTGCAATATAGGCCGTCCGATCTATATCTGACGGATAGGAAGGAAACTATGGCAATTTTGCAAAAAGATACCCACACCCCTCTCCACATTTGCAAATAGGCCTTCCCTCGTTCATCCTTTTCCCCCACAAGATAAACTACTCATACAAATGCATCTTGATGTTCCGTGCAACGCATGGGCATCTTGCTAGTTGTTGCAAAAAGCCCATGTGTGTGTGAGAGAGAGGGAGAGTGGAGGAGGACGGAGTGCATGTGTGACAAAGACACAAGGAGTGTGTGTGCGATAGGTATCAGCTTAAAATGAGGCAATAGTGTGTGTGTGCACGATCGAGAGGGCGTGTCTCAAGAAGGGAAGAAAAATCTACATAGATACAAGGAGCGGGAGAGAGACATGTATGCGATGGTGGAAGCACGAGTGTGCGGGTGTATAAACCTACCTAGAGGCTAGCTAGTCGATAAATGTTTGTGAGAGAAATACGAGTCGGGGTGCGAAAGCGAGAGTTTTGTGTGTGTGAGAGAGAGACGGTAGTCGGGAAGGGGGGTAAAAGCAGGAGTTGTGTGTGTGTCTGTGAGAGAGAGAGATAGGAGATGGTAGTCGGGGTTGTCTGATCGGTAAACAAATGAATAATGTCAGTCTGGGATGGAGACGAAAAGGAGACCGCAACAAATGTTGTGTCTACAGGAGAGAGAGAGAGTAATTTTAGTGGTATGAGTCATATGTAGAGACATATAGGGTGTGTGAGAGAATCCCATAGAGAGAAAGACAAAGTGAAAGACGAGTGGAGAGTGTGTGTGTGGCGGTGAAAAAGAAAGCTTAGGTACCGAGTGATACCAGAGAACAGTAGAGACGTGAGAGATAATGAAAACCGTGTAATGTATAATGATAGGGAGAGTGTGACACTTCTCAAGGGAGACGTCGAGAGACCATGTTTGCGAGGATAGGAGAAACATGAAGTGAGCGTGCGGGTGAGCTGGAGAAAAGAGAGTGATAGCTACCTGAAGGAGCATGCATGCGAGAGAGATGGGCGTGAAAGGAGTGAACAAAAAAGGGATTCAAATATTTGAATTTGAGATGATGATACATGTAATCCATACTCGAACCAAAATTGATCTATCAAACATGCATACTCATATGAATTCACGCACATCTATGTTATTTAATATGTAGATATTACTAATCCATACATTTTAGTAGAACATAATTTGGTTAAATTTTTTCGAATTCAACCTTAAGATTTCGAGATCGTTGTATTTGTAAATCATATTATACATATAAAGGAGCAGAACTCTTTGTTGTGCTTTTGAAAGTATATATAAAAAAATGATGTATATAGAATGTAATTCCAATTGAAAATGGATCCCGCCCGAAAAAAAGAATACAAACGGGATTCGAATTGAGTTGGCACGGTAAACGTGCACTCTGCAAAATTTGAACGAAGCGGGGAAAGTCGCAGTAACCGCCCGAAACCAAAATCTACGAGATGGAAATCACTACTGCCTATCCCTGCCATGCAAAGCCTATCTGCTGGATTTCTATAGGTTTCGATAGGGGTAGGTTTGTAATTTCACCCAAACGTGACGTAACCGCCTCTCACCCGGATTCATACACGGTGGGCGCCAAAACACAGTGTGTCCTCAGCCGAAATCGACTCCCTCCCCGATTCATATTCATACACGGTGGGCGCCAAAAACAAACTCTCGTCGGCAAATATTCGGTGTATGCGAGATTACCGTCCTATCCCCAACCGACTAATGTTGCTGTGATGTAGTAGAAATTTGAAACGGGGGCTAAGTTTGTAAATTTCCTCGCATTTGAGACAAACGCGCCCTGAATACATGGTTCCCCCCTTTCTCTCTACCTCCCTTTTCCCCATTCGTACTCCGTGGGCGCCAAAACACCCTCTCCACCCCACCCTCCTCCGTCCGCCGCCGTCCGCCACCCCATCCACCGCCGTCCTCCTCCACCATGCCGGAGCTGATACCCCGACGCCGCCGTCCATTACAAGAGATCGACCTCTCTCATCCACGGCTTCGGACCGGGATCCTTGCATCCCGTCCTCTCGCTTCATCCCCGCCGTCGTCCACCTTGTCGGCGCCGCTCCTACGACCGTCTCGTCCACCGCGCCCCGCCGCCACCGTCTACCCTCCTAGATCTGCTTCCACGCCGCCGACAGCCATCGCTACCACAGCACCGTCAAATTCTCAGCAGATGCGTACACGGCGCCGCACCAGAGGCGGTACTCTTTCGTATCTGCTCAACTTGTTTATCGCAGCAAGAAAATAGATCACCATTGCTTTACTCTGATTTCTTGTCTTGGTTGCGAAGTTGCCTTTGTCCGGTTTGCACCTTCAGATCCACCATGGCACGCTCAACACTATACTCCCAATGCTTATGGTTTTCCCCTTTTATATTCCACACTAGTTAAATCAGAGTAGACTAAATTTCAAAATTGGGTCAGTCGATTTTTCAGAGCTCGCCGGTGCGATCAAAGGGGCTCGGGTGGTTGTGGGGCCTCGCCGAACGAAGAAAACTCGACGCGGGTGGGGGTGGCGGAGGAACACAGGCGGTGGGGGCCGGTGGTCCGGCCGGCGGCCCGTGCGGTGTTCTGTATGGGAAGAATCAGAGACGAGGAAGAAGAAGGGTTAGGAGACGTAGGATCTTCATCCAACCGCCTGAAATGGTCGAGAGACAGCTGGGAGTTGCATTCTTAATGCGCTCTGGTTCATCATGTGTGGGCACTGCACAACCAACATTTTATTATCCAAAATCTGCTTGCTCTTCTTTACCATGTTCCTCTTTCGTTCTTCTTTAATATGTACTCTCTCCGTTCCTAAATACAAGTCTTTGTATAGATTCCACCATGGACTACATATGGAGCAAAATGAGTGAATCTACACTCTAAAATGTATCTGGATACATCTGTATGTGATCCATAGTGGAAATCTCTACCAAGACTTATATTTTGGAACGGAGGGAGTATGATAGTAGTACAGTATGTTCCTTGTACTGAAGATGAGCAGGGACATTTGCAGTGTAGAGGTCTATACGGTCGGTTGTGATGGACACTTTGAGCCTCTTTGCTTCGTAGGATCTTGTAAACATAGGAATAGGATTTTTAGTGGCCTGCCCACTTGAATCCTATAAGAATAGCAAGGAAATGTGGGGAGCTGTGTCGCCTTTGAGAGTTACACTGATATTAACAGTACCGCACCTTCACTTGAAGAGAGCTGGTATCCGAATCCTTTCTAGCCGTACCGGCAATACTAGCACATATATTCCAGCAAGTTCCACTTTGCTGATTTTACTCTGATGCTTAAGGTTTTCCCGTTATATCTACACTACGATCTGTGTAGCTGCTTTGTGTCGCACTAGCAGCAGTCCACTCTTGAAGCTAAACATTGCAATGACTTACAAAATTGGCACCAAGGCATTGAGTGCCATTCTGGATGCAATGAAACTCATACGCTCCCCACCTGTTGATTCTTGTTCAGAATATGATCCTAATGACTATTCTAACCTCGAGGAGTCAAAGGCAGATGGCCTGTCCTGTTCACCCATCAAGGTGCCTGTTCTAATTTGGCAGTGTCTTATTGATTGCGGGTATCTTGCATATGTTGTCTTGCATTTCTTCTACTTTGTTGCACCGCCATCTGCTTAGTTTACTCATCATATATGTCGAGATGCCATGCCCATCCATTATCAATACATATTCCATCTGTCATCATACCATGTTTTTCCACTCAAATGCTGTTCTTGTGCATCAGACATCAAAAAGGAAGAGGGTGATTGTCGAACCTGAAGGAGCACCAGCAAAGTCCTTGAAAAACGTGGTGGTGCCAGAGAAATCAGACAGCACCCCACTTATATTGGTTGTACAACCAGTGACACAAAACGTAGGACCGACTCCAGCAGACTGTACCCATACTTCACTGGCCACACCACACAGGACCTGCACTCCAGCAAAAGGTATACCGATTTCATTTGCCATAGCACCAGCTGTACCACAGAAAAATCCCACTCCAGCAAAAAGTACAGCAAGTCCACCGGCCGAAGACCTATCCCAACTGCAGAGACGGCCAATTCCTGCAGATTGGAACCCCATTCCATTTATTCCCAGTTTAAAAGACAATGCTTCCAATGTTGTTAGGGACTACGTGCATATATTCCCATCATGGGAAGATTATTGTGAAGACAAACGCCATTTTCACATCTTCCTGTCCAACTTACGTGTAAGTGATATTATTCATGGTTATTATTTTCCTGTTTTCTGCTGATTGAACACATCAATGATTTACATTACATTGTTGTAACTAGGAGAGGGTCAATCTTGATAGTCATGACGAGCAAAGCTTGCTTGTGTTTTTCAAGGAAGCATTGCAGCAGTATCGGTGTTACCTGAGGAAATCACACTTTGATGGCAAGTCTATAAACGAATTTTCGGTGAAGTCTCCTGTGCTAAATTTAGAAGACATTGAATGGAAAAACCTTGTTATGCACTGGTCTCGTTCCCAGGATGAGGTACTGTCTATGAAATCACATGACAATTTGAACTTCTACTTTTCCGCATGTGCCTTACGGATCTTTTTTGCAGGAAATCTGCTCGAAGAAGAATTCCAGTTTGACAAGAACGACAGGATATCGCAAATATGCTGCCCGCTGCTTTGCTCTTGTTAGTACCTGTTGTCCTGTATCACTGTACTTGCATACATACCTGGTTCATTATGTGACAGCAGTATGCATGATAGCTTGCTTATCAATTGTTCGCTCCAAATTATCTGATCTGTATGAATGGTTACATTAGTGTAGAATATATCCAATGCCAATGTTTTTTTTAGCTCTGCATTGTTCTTGTAAGTACATGTTGTCCTTTATCAGTGTACTTATAATGACAGGTAGTTGTTCATGTACCATCACTCTGCAGCTTATTTTCCTTTGCCCTCCATTTTCTACACATCAGATCTATATTTACTCTTACCATAAGGTTGGTACTGAAGAAGTTTAGCTGTGCATTGCTCTTGGCTGTACCTTTTGCCTGTATCACTGCACTTACATTTATAGCTACTTGGTTATGTAGCATCACTCTTCATCTTATCTTAAATATTCTCCATTTTTTTGTATATTATCACATCTATATTTACTCTTAACAAAATGTAAAATAAAGGCAATGCTTTTGAAGAAGATTCTGTGGTAAACTTCTTGAATTGCCCCCCCATCAGCATGGACAAGGCCTTTATAGATCATGTCTTCAACAATAATGTAAGTTTGTCCATCTCAAGCCTTCAAACTTTGTTGTATATATTTGGTTAGGCATGATTGCAACAGATGTTTATTTTTGGTGTTTGTATCAAATCGCTTGTTTAAAGTTTATTATGTAGTTCATAAACAAAAGTTTGTCCTTTCTCAATTTAAGTTTTTAGTTGTACAACCAAGTTCCTTCTTCATACCATGTAAATTGAACTATACAGAGCAAGTGATCTTCTTTTGCACTGCATGTATGCTTCTGTTCTTCATCCGTAATCCAGTGGTGTGGTGAACCTACCCACTACAGCACAATGTCATATTCTGCAATGTCTTAACTATGAACAATGTCATATCATTCTACTATTATTTAAACCGTCTCTTTATTTGCCAATCTGAAATGGTATAAATTGACAGAACACTAACCATTGATACTTATGAGTTCTTGATCTGTAATCCAGTGGTGTCGTGAAGCTGCCAACTCCTTCACAATGTCATTTCCTGCCATGTCTTGACCTGAACAATACCATATTGTGTTAATGCAATTTTAAACTGTGTCACTTTATTCGTCAGTAAGAAATGTGATGAATTGTCAGCACTGATACTTTTATGTGCAAAACCTGTCATCTGTCTGCTTGTTTATCTTTCAGAGTGAGGAAGATATAAGTGTTGAACAAGCGCAGTCTCATCATCTTGCTCAGCTGCTTGCGCTGCAGCTCCCCAGCAGGGCTAACCTTTCTTGAACTCTATTGAAGTGATGTCGGTTTTGTATATTATTTTGTCGGCGTGTTTATTTGCACTGGTGGCGATCTTTGATGCCCAGTGTATGTAATCTGCTGTCTGCTTGTGCTTTATTATCATAGTGGCGAACTTTGATGCCCAGTGGATGTAATATGCCGTAATTTCTTTATTGTATAGTCTAGGTTTTTTCTTATTCACGATGCTGCAGTTATTTTATTGTATATATATCCTGTCTTCGCAGTAAACCGGCCAAACCGTAAAATTACGGTACATAATCGGGCCGTCATGCAATCACGATGTAGGTTGGGCCTGAAACGTGTCGAACAGCTCACGGGCCGGCAGCAGCCCGAAATGAACCACGACCCATGATTATGCGAATCAAATCACGGGCTTTTAACAGGCCAAAATTGTCTCGGTCCTTGTTTGGCCCAATCAGATATCGGCTGCGAGCAGGCCGGATGCAAACCGGGCCGTAGTTGGGCCCAACTATATGACGGGCTTTTAACATGCCGAAATTAATATAGGGCCGAAATGTTAAACGGGCCCTTAACAGGCCAAAACTAATATCAGGCCGAATTACTAAGTGGGCCTTTAGCAAGTGGGCCCAAAAGCATAGTGTCCAGTTGACGGGCCGAATCTGATATGGGCCATAATTGAGCCCAAAGCCTCTTAAAGGGCCGTAATTTGACCCAGAACGTGGTAGGCTTTTAACGGGCTGGATCTCATATGGGCCACTATTAGGCCCGGAGCGTGGCAAACCATTAATGGACCGGATCAAATATGGGCCGGCATTTGGCCCAAAACATGGCAGCCAGTTAATGGGCCGGCCTACTAGGGTCCTCAAAATCTTGTGGGCCTACAGCTGGGCCGGCCCATTAATGTCAGCGAAATCTCATGGGCCTTTAACTGGGCTGGCCCATTATGATCCGCAAGAATCTTGTGGGCCTTTACCTGGGCCGGCCCATTATGGCACACAAAAATCTTGTGGGCCTTTACCTGGGCCGGCCCATTATGGCCCGCAAAATCTTGTGGGCCTTTAGCTAGGCCAGCCCATTATGGTCCGCAAAATCTCATGGGCCTTTAGCTGGGCCGGCCCATTATGGTTCGCAAAATCTTGTGGGCCTTCAGTTGGGCCGGCCCATTTAAACTTGATGGGCCGGTCCACGTGTCAACATATCATAGGCGCGTCTCGCCCATTGGATGAGTGACACCTGTGCCAACGCGGACCTGACACGTGTCTCCTCCAGCCAATGATGATTTTACACGTGGAAAATCCCCATTGGTCGGGGCTGTTAACGGGTTATCGGATCCAAAACCCGACCCGGTAGCTTAACGGTGTTCCATTACGGTGGATGCCACGTGTCGGTCACCCTTGAGGAAAGCACTTCTATGACGCGCGATTTATCGTCATGGAAGTGGACACTTCCGTGATGATAATTTTGGTAATGTCATGGAACACTTCTACGACAGCACAGGTATGACTATCTTGATTCTGAAATAAATTTTTCATGGATGTACATGCATGACAAAAAACGCGACCTACTGTGACAAACATGTGTCATCACGGAAGTGTCTTTTTTTTGTAGTGGTGGCTCCACCTCCGGCACCGCATGGACCAGGAGCTGCGCAGAGTCAGCCTGGCTCCACCTTCAGACATGGTTGCATCCCTTTTTCATCGTCGGGTCTAGGGGCGGCGTAGGAGAGGAGCTGCTTGTAGCGGGTGCGTTCATGGGGGAGCAAGTAGGAACGGAGACAAGGGGGGTCAAGGTGGGGCGGCGGACGCCATGGAAGGTGGGGAGGTAGCGGTCTGGGCGATAGGGGTGGATGGGCGCGCAGCGCGGCCGCCGCCAATGGGCCCTTCCCGCGCCTCCTCCCTTTCGTCCCGAAGGCCGTCTCCGATCAACGCGCCCGCGTGTTTGCCTCCGCTCCGGACCAGCAGCCGCAGGGAAAAGACAAGGAAGAAGATAAAAGGAGAAAGACAATGAGTGACTGAATGGTGGGTCCCCCATCCACCTCAGCTGGTCAAATATTTCCTTTGATTAGTCTTCACCATGTCAGCCCGACAGGTAGGCCCAGCCTGTCAGTTTCACTGTTTTTGTGAGCAAATCAGACAACCAGTGCTCCCCGTTACGAATTAGGCGCAATTTCGGTGGTTTTTTGTGCCCTACCTAAAATCTGGTACCATGTTGTTACCCTAGTCTCAAGTGTGCTGGTTTTGGGTAACCAAGATCGAGGTTTGAGGCACTTACATCATCGCGAGAGGTGGAGCTCGTGCAACCGGAGGTGGAGCTGGTGCCATCGGACCCGAGGAAGAAGCCAGGATCGTCGCAGCCGCGGTCGTCACAATCCCTGCCTCTGCTACAGTGGATGTCCCGGCAACCACAACTAACGTCCCACCAGCAGCCGTCGAGGTACCCGCCGCCGATTGCGCCGCTGATGGGCGCTCAATAAATGTCAAGTGTGGATTCGTTCAGATGGGGGAAGGTAACTTGAGCATCCTCTTCAACTGCCCGGAGTTGAGCCCCTCCACGTCGGCGAGCCACTGGAGGTGAGCACTGTAGATGGGGGTGATGCACGGATTCGAGCAGTGCGGTGGTGGAGCACCAGCATCGATGGTGACGAACCGGCATGGTGGGAGCAATGGGGGTTTGAGCGGTGAGGGGACTAGGAGTGAGTAGTCATGGCCGATACGTCACATATCATGTGCTTCCCAAGGCATGCAACCGCATGCCACTATGCACCTGTTGGAGCATGGCTCTAGAAAAGTGGTGGATTGAGCCATTCCTCCTCGGCCAGGCCCAAAGCTACTTTAAAGTCCATGCGGGCCAGCTATCAAATAGTCAAATTTGCATCCACGCAATGTTGTACAAAAGTTGATACACTTATTTTAGGACAGATGGAATATTATATAAGCACAAGATAACCAAGGTGTTAAACACGCTCCGCTTCTTTGGAAATGCATCTTCCTCCTAGTGCCACCATTCCTGCAGCGGGGCAGTACCCATAGGAGCAAGGGGGTGCCAGTGAAAGCACGAAGGGTACCGATCCAAACTTCCCTCGAGATGGAACATTGCATGAGCTGATGAGCAGATGGTGAATGCTTTCTGGCTCCTGGCAACAAAGAGGGTAGTGAGGTTGGTGCTTCAGCCCATGGCACGTGAGTCTGTTCGATGTCCAAGCTCTTTTATGGAGACAGCCACACAAAGAACTTGGCTTGCGAGCTCACGAAGGATGACCAAAGTTGCGCCGCACCAGGAAACTCAGTTTGCCCAAGGAAGAGACCGCCGTTGGTTTGCGGGATCCCGCAAACCGGGCAATCCGCTATAATAACCATTGGTTTGCGGGATGGATCCCGTAAACCCGGCCCGAACAGATACTTCAAATTCGGCCACCCCGTAATTTTTTTGTGGGATCCCGAATACACGAGCCTAATTCCTCCATATGTGCGGGGTTTCACCCAATTTTACCGAATCCCCTTTCGGTTGGCGTGAACCCACTTCTGCCGGCTTTAGTTCCCGCCTCCCACCCTGCCGTCGTCGCCAATCCGTCCTCGCGGCGTCAAAATTCAGCCGGATGGGGTACCCGCCGCCCCTGGGTGCACCCTACCATGCACCGCCGCCGCCTCCACAGCCTCCGCTCCATCCGTCCGTGCCTCCCACAACCCAAACTCCTTCCGCCACTGCCCCAATTCCTCCTCCCGCCGCCGCCGCCATCAAGAGAAAGCGACAAGGGAACCATCTTGTTCAAGTCGGCGCAGCCGGCGCAACACCACCAAGTTTCGGCTCTGCTCCGGTTCCAAGCGCCAAGGGGAAGAAGACCACCTCCACTGGCCCTGCTGGTGCGCAGTCGATCGCGTCAAGGGGTCGGGCTCCTCCTCTGCCTTCTGCCGACCCCGACATCCTCATTGACGGTGAAGCCGCCGGCCATTCCTACAACCTGTTCGATGAAACAGCCCGGAGGTAAACAAATCTTTTGTTTGGTTTGCTCTGGTTATCTATGTTTCGGCCATTCTAGACACTTGCTTGAGCTTAGGCCGTTGAATTTTGTAGCCAAAATGTGCCTACACATATACGAAGATGTTGGCCGAGAGCATGGTGAATTGAGTGCCCCCCTTGGCGATTTCGGTGCATCATACGTTGAGGTCGACGCGGAGGTGAATGATGAGAATGAAGATGATGGTGACGTGCAAGAGATGGAGGAGGCCGACTATGATGCTAGGGTGGGAAGGACTGGAAACTACACAGAGATGAAGGATGTGTGCTTAATTAAAGCATGGGAAAGCATCTCTCTTCACTCTGTGGTCGACAAGGATCAAACCTATGGAAACTATTGGCAAATGATCAAGGAAAAACATCATCAAACGATGTCATTCCCATCCGGCCGGAGCTTGAAGGGGCTCCAAGGCTGTTGGGACACCATCAACAAAGCTTGCGGCCGTTGGAGTGGATGCTTGGAACAAGTGCGGAATGCACCACCAAGTGGCATCACTATTGATGATTATGTGAGCATTTTCTCATCTCCATGTCCCTAGCCGTGTTCATATAAAGATTATGAGCTCATACTTCTCTCAATGTTTGTGTATAGGATCACATCGCCAATGAGTACTACAAGCAAACCCCGGGCACCAATGGCCGGTCATTCAATCTTCAACATTGTTGGAAATGGCTCCGAAATGGTTACACAAGGCACTCCAACCACGGTAGATGCTAACTAGCTAGCTACCTATCTCTGAATACCCACCTAGTCAAGTAACCAAAAAAAGTTCCGAGATCCCGCTTGATCAGTCCCGCCGCCTTCCATGCTCGGCCTTCGCTCATCACCCTGCCAAGCACATCATTGGCCGAAGGCACCACACCATCGAAATCCACCGCGTTTCTGTGCTTCCACAACTCCCACATCACGAGCGAGAGAATTGTCCATATATCCTTCCCTCCATGGCATGTCGTGGTGCAAGAGTTCCACCAGTCCACCAAAGTTCGGTCGGCCGTTGGAGCGGCGCCAGGCATGCCCAAGGTCGAAAGAACTCTATGCCAAACCGTACGCGCGAGGACACACTCAATGAGGATGTGATTTAACGTCTTCGCCCCTTGGTCGCATAGCGGGCAAGAGGCCTGGTAGGGGAGCCCGCGCCGAGCTAGGCGATCCGAGGTCCAGCATCTGTTCTGACCTGCAAGCCAAGCAAAGAAACGGCACTGCCGGAGTGCTCTAGATTTCTGATACGTCTCCAACATATCTATAATTTTTTATTGTTCCATGCTATTATATTATCTGTTTTGGACGTTTTATATGCATTAATATGCTATTTTATATTATTTTTGGGACTAACCTATTAACCTAGAGCCCAGTGCCAGTTTCTATTTTTTCCCTTGTTTTAGAGCTTCGCAGAAAAGGAATACCAAACAGAGTCCAAACGGAATAAAACCTTCACGATGATTTTTCTTGGACCAGAAGACACCCAGGAGAATTGGAGTGCAAGTCAGAAGAGCTACGAGGCGGCCACAAGGGTGGAGGGCGTGCCCCCAACCTTGTGGGCCCCTCGGTGACCCCCTGACCTAGATCTTCCTCCTATATATTCACATATATTCCCAAACCACCAGAAGTATCCACGAAAACACTTTTCCACCGCCTCAACCTTCTGTTCCCGTGAGATCCCATTTAGGGGCCTTTTCCGGCATCCTGTCGGATGGGATTCGATCACGGAGGGCTTCTACATCAACTCTATTGCCCTTCCGATGAAGCATGAGTAGTTTACCACAGACCTACGGGTCCATAGCTAGTAGCCAGATGGCTTCTTCTCTCTCTTTGATTCTCAATACCATGTTCTCCTCGATGTTCTTGGAGATCTATCCGATGTAATCTTCTTTTGCGGTGTGTTTGTCGAGATCCGATGAATTGTGGATTTATGATCAGCTTAT
The DNA here is from genome assembly GCF_018294505.1 of Triticum aestivum. NCBI lineage: Eukaryota > Viridiplantae > Streptophyta > Magnoliopsida > Poales > Poaceae > Triticum > Triticum aestivum. Next base: position 389,957,107 of record NC_057808.1, on the reverse strand, counting down.
CTATGAATATTATTTGAATCTTCTCTGAACTCTTTTATGCATGATTTGGTATCTTTGTAATTCTCTTCGAACTATCGGTTTGGTTTGACCAACTAGATTGGTTTTTCTTGCAATGGGAGAAGTACTTAGTTTTGGGTTCAATCTTGTGGTGTCCTTTCCCAGTGACAGTAGGGGCAGCAAGGCACGTATTGTATTGTTTCCATCGAGGATAAAAAGATGGGGTTTACATCATATTGCTTGAGTTTATTCTTCTACATCATGTCATCTTACTTAATGTGTTACTCTGTTCTTCATGAACTTAATACTCTAGATGCAGGCAGGAGTCGGTCGATGTGTGGAGTAATAGTAGTAGATGCAGAATCGTTCCGGTCTACTTGATACGGACATGATGCCTATATTTCATAATCATTGCCTTAGATATCGTCATAACTTTGCGCTTTTCTATCAATTACTTGACAGTAATTTGTTCACCCACCGTATTATTTGCTATCTTGAGAGAAGCCTTTAGTGAAACCTATGGCCCCCGGGTCTATTTTCATCATATAAGTTTCAGATCTACAATTTTGCAATCTTTTACTTTCTGATCTATAAACCAAAAAACCCAAAAATATTTACTTTATCATTTGTTTAGTTTTATCTATCTCTATTAAATCTCACTTTTGCAAGTAACCGTGAATGGATTGACTGTTGGGGATCGTAGCAGAATTTTAAAATTTTCCTACGCTCACCAAGATCCATCTATGGAGTATACTAGCAACAAGGGGAAAGGAGTGCATCTACATACCCTTGTAGATCGCGAGCGGAAGCGTTCCAATGAACGTGGATGACGGAGTCGTACTCGCCGTGATTCAAATCACCGATGACCGAGTGCCGAACGGATGGCACCTCCGCGTTCAACACACGTACGGTGCAGCGACGTCTCCTCCTTCTTGATCCAGCAAGGGGGAAGGAGAGGTTGATGGAGATCCAGCAGCACGACGGCGTGGTGGTGGATGTAGCGGGTCTCGGCAGGGCTTCGCCAAGCTTCTGCGAGAGGGAGAGGTGTAGCAGGGGAGGAGGGAGGCGCCCAAGGCTGTGTTCCTGCTGCCCTCCCTCCCCCCCTTTATATAGGCCCCCTGGGAGGGGGCGCGCCGGCCAGGATCCCATCTGGATGGGGGGCGGCGGCCAGGGGGGTAACTTACCCCCCAAGTCAAGTGGGGCGCCCCCCACCCTAGGGTTTCCAACCCTAGGCGCCGGGGGAGGCCCATGGGGGGGCGCCCTAGCCCACAAAGGGCTGGTTCCCTTCCCACTTCAGCCCATGGGACCCTCCGGGACAGGTGGCCCCACCCGGTGGACCCCCGGGACCCTTCCGGTGGTCCCGGTACAATACCGATAACCCCCGAAACTTTCCCGGTGGCCGAAACTGGACTTCCTATATATAATTCTTCACCTCCGGACCATTCCGGAACTCCTCGTGACGTCCGGGATCTCATCCGGGACTCCGAACAAATTTCGGGTTTCCGCATACTCATATCTCTACAACCCTAGCGTCACCGAACCATAAGTGTGTAGACCCTACGGGTTCGGGAGACATGCAGACATGACCGAGAGGCCTCTCCGGTCAATAACCAACAGCGGGATCTAGATACCCATGTTGGCTCCCACATGTTCCACGATGATCACATCGGATGAACCACGATGTCGAGGATTCAATCAATCCCGTATAAAATTCCCTTTGTCAATCGGTATGTTACTTGCCCGAGATTCGATCGTCGGTATCCCAATACCTTGTTCCATCTCGTTACCGGCAAGTCTCTTTACTCGTACCGCAATGCATGATCCCGTGACTAACGCCTTAGTCACATTGAGCTCATTATGATGATGCATTACCGAGTGGGCCCAGAGATACCTCTCCGTCACACGGAGTGACAAATCCCAGTCTCGATCCGTGCCAACCCAACAGACACTTTTAGAGATACCCGTAGTGTACCTTTATAGTCACCCAGTTCCGTTGTGACGTTTGGTGCACCCAAAGCACTCCTACGGTATCCGGGAGTTGCACGATCTCATGGTCTAAGGAAAAGATACTTGACATTGGAAAAGCTCTAGCAAACGAAACTACACGATCTTTTATGCTATGCTTAGGATTGGGTCTTGTCCATCACATCATTCTCCTAATGATGTGATCCCGTTATCAATGACATCCAATGTCCATAGTCAGGAAACCACGACTATCTGTTGATCAACGAGCTAGTCAACTAGAGGCTTACTAGGGACACGTTGTGGTCTATGTATTCACACATGTATTACGATTTCCGGATAATACAATTATAGCATGAATAATAGACAATTACCATGAACAAAGAAATATAATAATAACCATTTATTATTGCCTCTAGGGCATATTTCCAACAGTCTCCCACTTGCACTAGAGTCAATAATCTAGTTACATAGTGATGAATCGAACACCCATTGCGTCCTGGTGTTGATCATGTTTTGCCCTAGGGAGAGGTTTAGTCAACAGATCTGCTACATTCAGGTCCATGTACTTTACAAATATCTATGTCTCCATTTTGAACACTTTCACGAATGGAGTTGAAGCGACGCTTGATATGCCTGGTCTTCCTGTGAAACCTGGGCTCCTTCGCAAGGGCAATAGCTCCAGTGTTGTCTGAGAAGAGAGTCATCGGGCCCGACGCATTGGGAATCACCCCTATGTCGGTAATGAACTCCTTCATCCAGACTGCTTCCTGTGCTTCCTCCGAGGCTGCCATGTACTCCGCTTCACATGTAGATCCCGCCATGACGCTTTGCTTGCAACTGCACCAGCTTACTACTCCTCCATTCAAAATATACACATATCCGGTTTGTGACTTCGAGTCATCCAGATCTGTGTCGAAGCTAGCGTCGACGTAACCCTTTACGACGAGCTCTTCGTCACCTCCATAAATGAGAAACATATCCTTAGTCCTCTTCAGGTACTTCAGGATATTCTTGACCGCTGTCCAGTGTTCCATGCCGGGATTACTTTGGTACCTTCCTACCAAACTTACGGCAAGGTTTACATCAGGTCTGGTACACAGCATGGCATACATAATAGACCCTATGGCCGAGGCATAGGGGATGACACTCATCTTTTCTCTATCTTCTGCCGTGGTCGGGCATTGAGCCGTGCTCAACTGCACACCTTGCAGTACAGGCAAGAACCCCTTCTTGGACTGATCCATATTGAACTTCTTCAATATCTTGTCAAGGTATGTACTCTGTGAAAGACCAATGAGGCGTCTTGATCTATCTCTATAGATCTTGATGCCTAATATATAAGCAGCTTCTCCAAGGTCCTTCATTGAAAAACACTTATTCAAATAGGCCTTTATACTTTCCAAGAATTCTATATCATTTCCCATCAATAGTATGTCATCCACATATAATATGAGAAATGCTACAGAGCTCCCACTCACTTTCTTGTAAACACAAGCTTCTCCATAAGTCTGTGTAAACCCAAACGCTTTGATCATCTCATCAAAGCGAATGTTCCAACTCCGAGATGCTTGCACCAGCCCATAGATTGAGCGCTGGAGCTTGCATACTTTGTTAGCATTCTTAGGATCGACAAAACCTTCCGGCTGCATCATATACAACTATTCCTTAAGGAAGCCGTTAAGGAATACCGTTTTGACGTCCATCTGCCATATCTCATAATCATAGTATGCGGCAATTGCTAAAATGATTCGGACGGACTTCAGCTTCGCTACGGGTGAGAAAGTCTCATCGTAGTCAACCCCTTGAACTTGTCGATAACCCTTAGCGACAAGTCGAGCTTTGTAGATGGTCACATTACCATCCGCGTCCGTCTTCTTCTTAAAGATCCATTTGTTTTCTATGGCTCGCCGATCATCGGGCAAGTCAGTCAAAGTCCATACTTCGTTTTCATACATGGATCCTATCTCGGATTTCATGGCTTCTAGCCATTTGTCGGAATCCTGGCCCGCCATCGCTTCTTCATAGTTCGAAGGTTCACCGTTGTCTAACAACATGATTTCCAGGACAGGGTTGCCGTACCACTCTAGTGCGGAACGTGTCCTCGTGGACCTACGAAGTTCAGTAGTGACTTGACCCGAAGCTTCATGATCATCATCATTAACTTCCTCCCCAGTCGGTGTAGCCACCACAGGAACATCTTCCCGCGCTGCGCTACTTTCCGGTTTGGAAGGGGTGACTATCACCTCATCAAGTTCCACTTTCTTCCCACTCAATTCTTTCGAGAGAAACTCCTTCTCCAGAAAGGACCCGTTCTTGGCAATGTAGATCTTGCCTTCGGATCCGAGGTAGAAGGTATACCCAATAGTTTCCTTAGGGTATCCTATGAAGACGCATTTTTCCGACTTGGGTTCGAGCTTTTCAGGTTGAAGTTTCTTGACATAAGCATCGCATCCCCAAACTTTTAGAAACGACAGCTTAGGTTTCTTCCCAAACCATAATTCATACGGTGTCGTCTCAACGGATTTCGACGGAGCCCTATTTAAAGTGAATGCGGCAGTCTCTAAAGCATAGCCCCAAAATGAGAGCGGTAAATCGGTAAGAGACATCATAGATCGCACCATATCCAATAGAGTGCGATTACGACGTTCGGACACACCCCGTTTCGTTGAGGTGTTCCAGGCGGCGGAGTTGTGAAACGATTCCACATTTCCTTAAGTGCGCACCAAATTCGTGACTTAAATATTCCTCCACCACGATCTGATCGTAAGAATTTTATTTTCCTGTCACGTTGATTCTCAACCTCACTCTGAAATTCTTGAACTTTTTCAAAAGGTTTCAGACTTGTGTTTCATTAGGTAGACATACCCATATCTACTTAAGTCATCAGTGAGAGTGAGAACATAACGATATCCTCCGCGAGCCTCAACACTCATTGGACCGCACACATCGGTATGTATGATTTCCAATAAGTTGGTTGCTCGCTCCATTGTTCCGGAGAACGGAGTCTTGGTCATCTTGAAGGAAATATGCCCTAGAGGCAATAATAAAGTATTATTTATTTCCTTGTATCATGATAAATGTTTATTATTCATGCTAGAATTGTATTAACCGAAACATAATACATGTGTGAATACATAGACAAACAGAGTGTCACTAGTATGCCTCTACTTGACTAGCTCGTTAATCAAAGATGGTTATGTTTCCTAGCCATAGACATGAGTTGTCATTTGATTAACGGGATCACCTCATTAGGAGAATGACGTGATTGACTTGACCCATTCCGTTAGCTTAGCACCCGATCGTTTAGTATGTTGCTATTGCTTTCTTCATGACTTATACATGTTCCTATGACTATGAGATTATGCAACTCCCGTTTACCGGAGGAACACTTTGTGTGCTACCAAACGTCACAACGTAAATGGGTGATTATAAAGGTGCTCTACAGGTGTCTCCAAAGGTACTTGTTGGGTTGGCGTATTTCGAGATTAGGATTTGTCACTCCAATTGTCGGAGAGGTATCTCTGGGCCCACTCGGTAATGCACATCACTATAAGCCTTGCAAGCATTGTGACTAATGAGTTAGTTGCGGGATGATGTGTTACGGAACGAGTAAAGAGACTTGCCGGTAACGAGATTGAACTAGGTATCGAGATACCGACGATCAAATCTCGGGCAAGTAACATACCGGTGACAAAGGGAACAACGTATGTTGTTATGCGGTCTGACCGATAAAGATCTTCGTACAATATGTGGGAGCCAATATGGGCATCCAGGTCCCGCTATTGGTTATTGATCGGAGACGTGTCTCGGTCATGTCTACATAGTTCTCGAACCCGTAGGGTCCGCACGCTTAATGTTACGATGGCAGTTTTATTGAGTTTTGATGTACCGAAGGAGTTCGGAGTCCCGGATGAGATCGGGGATATGACGAGGAGTCTCAAAATGGTCGAGACGTAAAAATCAATATATTGGACGACTATATTCGGACTCCGGAAAGGTTCCGAGTGATTCGGGTATTTTTCGGAGTACCGGAGAGTTACGGGAATTCGTATTGGGCTTTAATGGGCCATACGGAAAGGAGAGAAAGGCCTCAAAAGGTGGCCGCACCCCTCCCCATGGTCTGGTCCGAATTGGACTAGGGAAGGGGGGCGCACCCTTCCTTCTTTCTCCTTCCCCCTTCCCTTCTCCTACTCCCACAAGGAAAGGAGGAGTCCTACTCCTGGTGGGAGTAGGACTCCCCCCTATGGCGCGCCTCTCCTCTTGGCCGGCTGCCTTCCCCTTGCTCCTTTATATACGGGGGCAGGAGGCACCCCAGAGACACAACAATTGATCCTTGAGATCTCTTAGCCGTGTGCGGTGCCCCCCTCCACCATATTACACCTCGATAATACCGTTGCGGAGCTTAGGCGAAGCCCTGCGTCGGTGGAACATCATCATCGTCACCATGCCGTCGTGCTGATGAAACTCTCCCTCAACACTCGGCTGGATCGGAGTTCGAGGGACGTCATCGAGCTGAACGTGTGTAGAACTCGGAGGTGTCGTACGTTCGGTACTTGATCGGTCGGATTGTGAAGACGTACGACTGCATCAACCGCGTTGTGATAACGCTTCCGCTGTCGGTCTACGAGGGTACGTGGACAACACTCTCCCCTCTCGTTGCTATGCATCACCATGATCTTGCGTGTGCGTAGGAATTTTTTTGAAATTACTACGTTCCCCAACAGTGGTATCAGAGCCTGGTTTTATGCGTTGATGCTATGCACGAGTAGAACACAAGTGAGTTGTGGGCGATATAAGTCATACTGCTTACCAGCATGTCATACTTTGGTTCAGCGGTATTGTGAGATGAAGCGGCCCGGACCGACATTACGCGTACGCTTACGCGAGACTGGTTTCACCGTTGCGAGCACTCGTTGCTTAAAGGTGACTGGCGGGTGTCTGTCTCTCTCACTTTAGTTGAACCGAGTGTGGCTACGCCCGGTCCTTGCGAAGGTTAAAACAGCACCAACTTGACAAACTATCGTTGTGGTTTTGATGCGTAGGTAAGAATGGTTCTTGCTACGCCCGGTCCTCTGAAGCATAGAATTGAATCGGAAAACAGCTTCAACCTTACTTCATTCGGATTTCAATCCTTTCGGGGGCTAATGACGATGACATGTACCTAGGGTAGGGTCATAGGCCTCACCTAAACGCCCTACCCAAGGACACTACCCTAGAGTCAAACACATTTGAAGTACAACAGAAGATACCAACTGAAATCACCTTGGAGTGCGTCCACTCGACCATCTATTCCACTCGGATACCCCAATTCCACTCGACCAAGAAAGAGTCATTCAACCATACGAAATCACTCGGAGTACAGAAGATCTAAAGCCACTCCAGGATGGCAACGGTCAGGCGTTCACTCCGTAGTCTTAAAGGTCATTAATAGTCATTTATAGAGGGCGTTACCAGTAACGCCCTGCCTTAACTTACATTGAACCCTGTGTAACTAAGGGCTGCGAGGTACCTGGTGCACTCTATATAATCCACCCCCTCCTCTGGCACAAGGGTTCGCACCCCCTGTAACTCACATGCATATTCCAGTCGACAAGCCTCCAGGCACCGAGACGTAGGGCTGTTACCTCCTCCGAGAGGGGCATGAACTCGTAAACTCACGTGTACAACCTCGCCGTAGCTAGGGCCTTGCCTCCTCCTACGTACCCCCTATTCTTACTGTCAGACTTACTCCCACGACAGCCGGTCCTTGTTGAAGGTTAAAACATCACACTTAACGAAAAATTATTGTGGTTTCGACGCATAGGTAAGAACGGTTCTTGCTAGAAGCCCGTAGCAGCCACATAAAACTTGCAAGAACAAAGTAGAGGACGTCTAACTTGTTTTTGCAGGGCATGTTGTGATGTGATATGGTCAAGACATGATGTGATATAATTTGTTGTATGAGATGATCATGTTTTGTAACCGAGTTATCGGCAACTGGCAGGAGCCATATGGTTGTCGTTTTATTGTATGCAATGCAATCGCCGTGTAATGATTTACTTTATCACTAAGCGGTAGCGATAGTCGTAGAAGCATAATATTGACGAGACGACAACGATGCTATGATGGAGATCAAGGTGTCGCGCCGGTGACGATGGTGATCATGACGGTGCTTCAGAGATGGAGATCACAAGCACGGTGCTTCGGAGATGGAGATCACAAGCACAAGATGATGATGGCCATATCATATCACTTATATTGATTGCATGTGATGTTAATCCTTTATGCATCTTATCTTGCTTTGTTTGACGGTAGCATTATAAGATGATCCTTCACTAAATTATCAAAGTATAAGTGTTCTCCCTGAGTATGCACCGTTGCGAAAGTTCTTCATGCTGAGACACCACGTGATGATCGGGTGTGATAGGCTCTATGTTCAAATACAACGGGTGCAAAACAGTTGCACACGCGGAATACTCAGGTTAAACTTGACGAGCCTAGCATATAACAGATATGGCCTCGGAACACGGAGACCGAAAGGTCGAGCGTGAATCATATAGTAGATATGATCAACATATTGATGTTCACCATTGAAACTACTCCATCTCACGTGATGATCGGACATGGTTTAGTTGATATGGATCACGTGATCACTTAGAGGATTAGAGGGATGTCTATCTAAGTGGGAGTTCTTAAGTAATATGATTAATTGAACTTGAATTTATCATGAACTTAGTCCTGATAGTATTTTGCAAATTATGTTGTAGATCAATAACTCGCGTTGTTGCTTCCCTGTTTTATTTTTGATATGTTCCTAGAGAAAAATTATGTTGAAAGATATTAGTAGCAAAGATGCGGATTGGATCCGTGATATGAGGATTATCCTCATTGCTGCGCAGAAAAATTATGTCCTTGATGCACCGCTAGGTGACAGACCTATTGCAGGAGCAGATGCAGACGTTATGAACGTTTGGCTAGCTCAATATGATGACTACTTGATAGTTTAGTGCACCATGCTTAACGGCTTAGAATCGCGACTTAAAAGACGTTTTGAACGTCATGGACCATATGAGATGTTCCAGGAGTTGAAGTTAATATTTCAAGCAAATACCCGAGTTGAGAGATATGAAGTCTCCAACAAGTTCTATAGCTAAAAGATGGAGGAGAATAGCTCAAGCAGTGAGCATGTGCTCAGATTGTCTGGGTACTACAATCGCTTGAATCAAGTGGGAGTTAATCTTCCAGATAAAACAGTGATTGACAGAATTCTCTAGTCACCATCACCAAGTTAGTAGAACTTCGTGATGAACTATAGTATGCAAGGGATGACGAAAACAATTCCCAAGCTCTTCGCAATGCTAAAATCGGCGAAGGTAGAAATCAACAAAAACATCAAGTGTTGATGGTTGACAAGACCACTAGTTTCAAGAAAAAGGGCAAAGGGAAGAAGGGGAACTTAAAGAAGAACAGCAAGCAAGTTGCTGCTCAAGTGAAGAAGCCTAAGTCTGGTCCTAAGCCTGAGACTAAGTGCTTCTACTGCAAAGGGACTGGTCACTGGAAGCGGAACTACCCCAACTATTTGGTGGATAAGAAGGATGGCAAAGTGAACAAAGGTATATTTGATATACAGATTATTGATGTGTACTTTACTAGTGTTTATAGCAACCCCTCGGTAATTGATACTGGTTCAGTTGCTAAGAGTAGTAACTCGAAACGGGAGTTGCAGAATAAACAGAGACTAGTAAAAGTGAACAAAGGTATATTTGATATACAGATTATTGATGTGTACTTTACTAGTGTTTATAGCAACCCCTCGGTAATTGATACTGGTTCAGTTGCTAAAGAGTAGTAACTCGAAAACGGGAGTTGCAGAATAAACAGAGACTAGTAAAAGGCGAGGTGACGATGTGTGTTGGAAGTAGTTCCAATATTGATATGATCATCATCGCACACTCCCTGTACTTTCGGGATTAGTGTTGAAACTAAATAAGTGTTATTTGGTGTTTGCGTTGAGCATGAATATGATTTGATCATGTTTATTGCAATACGGTTATTCATTTAAATTAGAGAACAATTGTTGTTCTGTTTACATGAATAAAACCTTCTATGGTCATACACACCAACGAAAATGGTTTGTTGGATCTCGATCGTAGTGATACACATATTCATAATATTGAAGCCAAAAGATGCAAAGTTAATAATGATAGTGCAACTTATTTGTGGCACTGCCGTTTAGGTCATATTGGTGTAAAGCGCATGAAGAAACTCCATACTGATGGGATTTTGGAATCACTTGATTATGAATCACTTGATGCTTGCGAACCGTGCCTCATGGGCAAGATGACTAAAACGCCGTTCTCCGGAACTATGGAGAGAGCAACAAATTTGTTGGAAGTCATACATACAGATGTATGTGGTCCAATGAATATTGAGGCTCGTGGCGGATATCGTTATTTTCTCACCTTCACAGATGATTTGAGAAGATATGGGTATATCTACTTAATGAAACAAGAGTCTGAAACATTTGAAAAGTTCATATAATTTCAGAGTGAAGCAGAAAATCATCGTAACAAGAAAATAAAGTTTCTACGATCTGATCGTGGAGAAGAGTATTTAAGTTATGAGTTTGGCCTTCAGTTAAAATAATGTGGAATAGTTTCACAAATTCATGCCACCTGGAACACCACAGCATAATGGTGTGTCCGAACGTCATAACCGTACTTTATTGGATATAGTGCAATCTATGATGTCTCTTACCAATTTACCACTAATCGTTTTGGGGGTTATGCATTAGAGACAGCTGCATTCACGTTAAATAGGGCACCATCAAAATCCGTTGAGACGACGCCTTATGAACCGTGGTTTGGCAAGAAACCAAAGTTGCCGTTTCTTAAAGTTTGGGGTTGCGATGCTTATGTGAAAAGTTTCATCCTGATAAGCTCAAACCCAAATCGGAGAAATGTGTCTTCATAGGATACCCAAAGGAGACAGTTGGGTATACCTTCTATCACAGATCCGAAGGCAAGACATTCGTTGCTTAGTATGGATCCTTTCTAGAGAAGGAGTTTCTCTCGAAAGAAGTGAATGGGAGGAAAGTAGAACTTGATGAGGTAACTGTACCTGCTCCCTTATTGGAAAGTAGTTCATCACAAGAAACGGTTCCTGTGACTCCGACACCAATTAGTGAGGAAGTTAATGATGATGATCATGGAACTTCAGATCAAGTTATTACTGAACCTCGTAGGTCAACCAGAGTAAGATCCGCACCAGAGTGGTACGGTAATCATGTTCTGAAGGTTATGTTACTAGACCATGACAAACCTACGAACTATGAAGAAGCGATGGTGAGCCCAGATTCCGCAAAATGGCTTGAGGCCATGAAATCTGAGATGAGATCCATGTATGAGAACAAAGTGTGGACTTTGGTTGACTTGCCCGATGATCGGCAAGCAATTGAGAATAAATGGATCGTCAAGAGGAAGACGGACGCTGATAGTAGTATCACTATCTACAAAGCTAGAATTGTCGCAAAAAGGTTTTCGACAAGTTCAAGATGTTGACTACGATGAGAGTTTCTCACTCGTATCTATGCTTAAGTCTGTCTGAATCATGTTAGCAATTGCCGCATTTTATAAAATATGGCAAATGGATAAACAAAACTGCATTCCTTAATGGATTTATTAAAGAAGAGTTGTATATGATGCAACCAGGAGGTTTTGTCAATCCTAAAGGTGCTAACAAAATATGCAAGCTCCAGCGATCCATCTATGGACTGGTGCAAGCATCTCGGAGTTGGAATATACACTTTGATAAGTTGATCAAAGGATATAGTTTTATACAGACTTGCGGTGAAGCCTGTATTTACAAGAAAGTGAGTGGGAGCACTACAGCATTTCTGATAAGTATATGTGAATGACATATTGTTGATCGGAAATAATGTAGAATTATTCTGCAAAGCATAAAGGAGTGTCTGAAAGGAGTTTTTCAAAGAAAGACCTCGGTGAAGCTGCTTACATATTGAGCATCAAGATCTATAGTGATAGATGAAGATGCTTGATAAGTTTTTCAATGAGTACATACCTTAACAAGATTTTGAAGTAGTTCAAAATAGAACAGTCAAAGAAAGAGTTCTTGCCTGTGTTACAAGGTGTGAAATTGAGTAAGACTCAAAGCCCGACCACGGCAGAAGATAGAAAGAGAATGAAAGTCATTTCCCTATGCCTTGGCCATAGGTTCTATAAAGTATGCCATGATGTGTACCAGATATATTGTATACCCTACACTGATTTTGGCAAGGGAGTACAATAGTGATCTAGGAGTAGATCACTGGACAGCGGTCAAAATTATCCTTACTGGAATAAGGATATGTTTCTCGATTATGGAAGTGACAAAAGGCTCGTCGTAAAGGTTACGTCGATGCAAGTTTTGACACTAATCTAGATGACTCTAAGTCTCGGTCTAGATACATATTGAAAGTGGGAGCAATTAGCTAAGAGTAGCTCCGTGCAGAGCATTGTAAACATAGAAATTTGCAAAATACTTACGGATCTGAATGTGACAGACCCGTTGACTAAAATTATCTCACAATCAAAACATGATCACACCTTAGTACTCTTTGGGTATTAATCACATAGCGATGTGAACTAGATTATTGACTCTAGTAAACCCTTTGAGTGTTGGTCACATAGAGATGTGAACTATGGGTGTTAATCACATGGTGATGTGAATTATTGATGTTAAATCACATGGCGATGTGAACTAGATTATTGACTCTAGTGCAAGTGGGAGACTGAAGGAAATATGCCCTAGAGGCAATAATAAAGTATTATTTATTTCCTTGTATCATGATAAATGTTTATTATTCATGCTAGAATTGTATTAACCGGAAACATAATACATGTGTGAATACATAGACAAACAGAGTGTCACTAGTATGCCTCTACTTGACTAGCTCGTTAATCAAAGATGGTTATGTTTCCTAGCCATAGACATGAGTTGTCATTTGATTAACGGGATCACCTCATTAGGAGAATGACGTGATTGACTTGACCCATTCCGTTAGCTTAGCACCCGATCGTTTAGTATGTTGCTATTGCTTTCTTCATGACTTATACATGTTCCTATGACTATGAGATTATGCAACTCCCGTTTACCGGAGGAACACTTTGTGTGCTACCAAACGTCACAACGTAAATGGGTGATTATAAAGGTGCTCTACAGGTGTCTCCAAAGGTACTTGTTGGGTTGGCGTATTTCGAGATTAGGATTTGTCACTCCAATTGTCGGAGAGGTATCTCTGGGCCCACTCGGTAATGCACATCACTATAAGCCTTGCAAGCATTGTGACTAATGAGTTAGTTGCGGGATGATGTGTTACGGAACGAGTAAAGAGACTTGCCGGTAACGAGATTGAACTAGGTATCGAGATACCGACGATCAAATCTCGGGCAAGTAACATACCGGTGACAAAGGGAACAACGTATGTTGTTATGCGGTCTGACCGATAAAGATCTTCGTAGAATATGTGGGAGCCAATATGGGCATCCAGGTCCCGCTATTGGTTATTGACCGGAGACGTGTCTCGGTCATGTCTACATAGTTCTCGAACCCGTAGGGTCCGCACGCTTAACGTTACGATGACAGTTTTATTGAGTTTTGATGTACCGAAGGAGTTCGGAGTCCCGGATGAGATCGGGGATATGACGAGGAGTCTCGAAATGGTCGAGACGTAAAAATCGATATATTGGACGACTATATTCGGACTTCGGAAAGGTTCCGAGTGATTCGGGTATTTTTTCGGAGTACCGGAGAGTTACGGGAATTCGTATTGGGCTTTAATGGGCCATACGGGAAAGGAGAGAAAGGCCTCAAAAGGTGGCCGCACCCCTCCCCATGGTCTGGTCCGAATTGGACTAGGGAAGGGGGGCGCACCCTTCCTTCTTTCTCCTTCCCCCTTCCCTTCTCCTACTCCCACAAGGAAAGGAGGACTCCTACTCCCGGTGGGAGTAGGACTCCCCCCTATGGCGCGCCTCTCCTCTTGGCCGGCTGCCTCCCCCATGCTCCTTTATATACGGGGGCAGGGGGGCACCCCAGAGACACAACAATTGATCCTTGAGATCTCTTAGCCGTGTGCGGTGCCCCCCTCCACCATATTACACCTCGATAATACCGTTGCGGAGCTTAGGCGAAGCCCTGCGTCGGTGGAACATCATCATCGTCACCACGCCGTCGTGCTGACGAAACTCTCCCTCAAAACTCGGCTGGATCGGAGTTCGAGGGACGTCATCGAGCTGAACGTGTGTAGAACTCGGAGGTGCCGTACGTTCGGTACTTGATCGGTCGGATCGTGAAGACGTACGACTACATCAACCGCGTTGTGATAACGCTTCCGCTGTCGGTCTATGAGGGTACGTGGACAACACTCTTCCCTCTCGTTGCTATGCATCACCATGATCTTGCGTGTGCGTAGGAATTTTTTTGAAATTACTACGTTCCCCAACACATCTTACCCATGAGGCATGGTTCGCACGTGTCAAATGATTCGTAATCAAGAGACTCCAAAAGTCCATCTGCATGGAGCTTCTTCATGCGCTTGACACCAATGTGACCAAGGCGGCAGTGCCACAAGTATGTGGGACTATCGTAATCAACTTTACATCTTTTGGTATTCACACTATGAATATGTGTAACATCACGTTCGAGATTCATCAAAAATAAACCATTGACCAGCGGGGCATGACCATAAAACGTATCTCTCATATAAATAGAACAACCATTATTCTCGGATTTAAATGAGTAGCCATCTCGAATTAAACGAGATCCAGATACAATGTTCATGCTCAAAGCTGGCACTAATTAACAATTATTGAGGTTTAAAACTAATCCCGTAGGTAGATGCAGAGGTAGCATGCCGACGGCGATCACATCGACCTTGGAACCATTCCCGACGCGCATCGTCACCTCGTCCTTCGCCAGTCTCCGTTTATTCCGTAGTTCCTGTTTTGAGTTACAAATATGAGCAACCGCACCGGTATCAAATACCCAGGAGCTACTACGAGTAATGGTAAGGTACACATCAATTACATGTATATCACATATACCTTTGGTGTTGCCGGCCTTCTTGTCCGCTAAGTATTTGGGGCAGTTCCGCTTCCATTGACCACTTCCCTTGCAATAAAAGCACTCAGTCTCGGGCTTGGGTCCATTCTTCGACTTCTTCCCAGTAACTGGCTTACCGGGCGCGGCAACTCCCTTGCCATCCTTCTTGAAGTTCTTCTTACCCTTGCCCTTTTTGAACTTAGTGGTTTTATTCACCATCAACACTTGATGTTCTTTTCTGATCTCCACCTCCGCTGATTTCAGCATTGAATATACCTCAGGAATGGTCTTTTCCATCCCTTGCATATTAAAGTTCATCACAAAGCTCTTGTAGCTTGGTGGAAGCGACTGGAGGATTCTGTCAATGACCGCGTCATCCGGGAGATTAACTCCCAGCTGGGATAAGCGGTTGTGTAACCCAGACATTCTGAGTATGTGCTCACTAACAGAACTATTCTCCTCCATTTTACAGCTGAAGAACTTGTCGGAGACTTCATATCTCTCGACCCGGGCATGAGCTTGGAAAACCATTTTCAGCTCCTCGAACATCTCATATGCTCCATGTTTCTCAAAACGTTTTTGGAGACCCGGTTCTAAGCTGTAAAGCATGCCGCACTGAACGAGGGAGTAATCATCAGCGCGCTGCTGCCAAGCGTTCATAACGTCTTGGTTCTCTGGGATTGGTGCTTCACCTAGCGGTGCTTCTAAGACATAATCTTTCTTGGCTGCTATGAGGATGATCCTCAGGTTCCGGACCCAGTCCGTATAGTTGTTGCCATCATCTTCCAGCTTGGTTTTCTCTAGGAACGCGTTGAAATTGAGGACAACGTGGGCCATTTGATCTACAAGACATAGTTTAAAGATTTTAGACTAAGTTCATGATAATTAAGTTCATCTAATCAAATTACTCAATAAACTCCCGCTCAGATAGACATCCCTCTAGTCATCTAAGTGAAACATGATCCGAGTTAACTAGGCCGTGTCCGATCATCACGTGAGACGGACTAGTCAAGATCGGTGAACATCTCCATGTTGATCGTATCTTCTATACGACTCATGCTCGACCTTTCGGTCCTCCGTGTTCCGAGGCCATGTTTGTACATGCTAGGCTCGTCAAGTCAACCTAAGTGTATTGCGTGTGTTCCGAGGCCATGTCTGTACATGCTAGGCTCGTCAACACCCGTTGTATGCGAACGTTAGAATCTATCACACCCGATCATCACGTGGTGCTTCGAAACAACGAACCTTCGCAACGGTGCACAGTTAGGGGGAACACTTTCTTGAAATTATCATAAGGGATCATCTTACTTACTACCGTCGTTCTAAGCAAATAAGATGCAAAAACATGATAAACATCACATGCAATCAAATAGTGACATGATATGGCCAATATCATTATGCTCCTTTGATCTCCATCTTCGGGGCACCATGATCATCTTCGTCACCGGCATGACACCATGATCTCCATCATCATGATCTCCATCATTGTGTCTTCATGAAGTCGTCACGCCACTTCTACTTCTATGGCTAATGCGTTTAGCAACAAAGTAAAGTAATTTACATGGCGTTATTCAATGACACGCGGGTCATACAAAATAATAAAGACAACTCCTATGGCTCCTGCCGGTTGTCATACTCATCGACATGCAAGTCGTGATTCCTATTACAAGAATATGATCAATCTCATACATCACATACATCATTCATCACATCTTCTGGCCATATCACATCACATAGCAAATACTGCAAAAACAAGTTAGACGTCCTCTAATTGTTGTTGCAAGTTTTTACGTGGTTTGTAGGTTTCTAGCAAGAACGTTTCTTACCTACGTATGACCACAACGTGATTTGCCAATTTCTATTTACCCTTCATAAGGACCCTTTTCATCGAATCCGTTCCGACTAAAGTAGGAGAGACAGGCACCCGCTAGCCACCTTATGCAACTAGTGCATGTCAGTCGGTGGAACCTGTCTCACGTAAGCGTACGTGTAAGGTCGGTCCGGGCCGCTTCATCCCACAATGTCGCCAAAACAAGATAAGACTAGTAGCGGCAAGAAGAATTGGCAACATCAACGCCCACAACTGCTTTGTGTTCTACTCGTGCATAGTAACTACGCATAGGCCTGGCTCATGATGCCACTGTTGGGGATCGTAGCAGAATTTTAAAATTTTCCTACACTCACCAAGATCCATCTATGGAGTATACTAGCAACGAGGGGAAATGAGTGCATCTACATACCCTTGTAGATCGCGAGCGGAAGCGTTCCAATGAACGTGGATGACGGAGTCGTACTCGCCGTGATTCAAATCACCGATGACCGAGTGTCGAACGGACGGCACCTCCGCGTTCAACACACATACGGTGCAGCGACGTCTCCTCCTTCTTGATCCAGCAAGGGGGAAGGAGAGGTTGATGGAGATCCAGCAGCACGACGGCGTGGTGGTGGATGTAGCGGGTCTCGGCAGGGCTTCGCCGAGCTTCTGCGAGAGGGAGAGGTGTAGCAGGGGAGGAGGGAGGCGCCCAAGGCTGTGTTCCTGCTGCCCTCCCTCCCCCCTTTATATAGGCCCCCTGGGAGG
Source organism: Triticum aestivum (assembly GCF_018294505.1). Lineage (NCBI taxonomy): Eukaryota > Viridiplantae > Streptophyta > Magnoliopsida > Poales > Poaceae > Triticum > Triticum aestivum. The sequence continues at coordinate 389,939,490 of NC_057808.1, read as the reverse complement.
GGGGCGCCGGCCAGGATCCCATCTGGATGGGGGGCGGCGGCCAGGGGGTAACTTACCCCCCAAGTCAAGTGGGGCGCCCCCCCCACCCTAGGGTTTCCAACCCTAGGCGCCGGGGGAGGCCCATGGGGGGCGCCCCAGCCCACTAAGGGCTGGTTCCCTTCCCACTTCAGCCCATGGGACCCTCCGGGACAGGTGGCCCCACCCGGTGGACCCCCGGGACCCTTCCGGTGGTCCCGGTACAATACCGATAACCCCCGAAACTTTCCCGGTGGCCGAAACTGGACTTCCTATATATAATTCTTCACCTCCGGACCATTCCGGAACTCCTCGTGACATCCGGGATCTCATCCGGGACTCCGAACGACTTTTGGGTTTCCGCATACTCATATCTCTACAACCCTAGCGTCACCGAACCTTAAGTGTGTAGACCCTACGGGTTCGGGAGACATGCAGACATGACCGAGACGCCTCTCCGGTCAATAACCAACAGCGGGATCTGGATACCCATGTTGGCTCCCACATGTTCCACGATGATCACATCGGATGAACCACGATGTCGAGGATTTAATCAATCCCGTATACAATTCCCTTTGTCAATCGGTATGTTACTTGCCCGAGATTCGATCGTCGGTATCCCAATACCTTGTTCAATCTCGTTACCGGCAAGTCTCTTTACTTGTACCGCAATGCATGATCCCGTGACTAACGCCTTAGTCACATTGAGCTCATTATGATGATGCATTACCGAGTGGGCCCAGAGATACCTCTCCGTCACACGGAGTGACAAATCCCAGTCTCGATCCGTGCCAACCCAACAAACACTTTCAGAGATACCCGTAGTGTACCTTTATAGTCACCCAGTTACGTTGTGACGTTTGGTGCACCCAAAGCACTCCTACGGTATCCGGGAGTTGCACGATCTCATGGTCTAAGGAAAAGATACTTGACATTGGAAAAGCTCTAGCAAACGAAACTACACGATCTTTTATGCTATGCTTAGGATTGGGTCTTGTCCATCACATCATTCTCCTAATGATGTGATCCCGTTATCAATGACATCCAATGTCCATAGTCAGGAAACCACGACTATCTGTTGATCAACGAGCTAGTCAACTAGAGGCTTACTAGGGACACGTTGTGGTCTATGTATTCACACATGTATTACGATTTCCGGATAATACAATTATAGCATGAATAATAGACAATTACCATGAACAAAGAAATATAATAATAACCATTTATTATTGCCTCTAGGGCATATTTCCAACATTGACAACCCCTTTATCGTGTTGGGTGCATGTTGTTTGATTGTTTGTGCAGGTATTGGTGATTTGTGCGTTGTCTCCTACTGGATTGTTACCTTGGTTCTCTAACTGAGGGAAATACTTATCTCTACTTTGCTGCATCACCCTTTCCTCTTCAAGGAAAAAACCAACGCAAGCTCAAGAAGTAGCAAGAAGAATTTCTGACGTCATTGCCAGGGAGATCTACGTCAAGTCAAGACATACCAAGTACCCATCATAAAACTCTCATCTCTTGCATTACATTATTCTCCATTTGCCTCTCGTTTTCCTCTCCCTCACTTCTAAAATGATTTTCGAAAAGATTTGCCTTTTTCTTCGCCCTTTTTCCGTTCGTCTTTTCATTTGCCTTTATGTCTTACTTGGCTCGTTTGCTTGTTTGGTTGGAATAATTGCGTATTTATTGAAAATCAGAGAACCAAAGGTTTATGGATCTTCATCCACTTGCTAATCTTTTTAAAAGATCCAATTATGATGAACCAATTGCTAGTGAGTTGAGTACACTAGATTATCTTTATGATGTTTTGCTTGAAATCCGTGAATCTGAAAATTGTGATGAAGTACTTTATGAAGTGATTCACGATAGATCTTTCAATGAAAAATATGATTGCAATAATGTTATTATAAATTCTATTAATGTCAATTATGTTAATGATATGCAAAACCCTAAGCTTGGGGATGCTAATTTTTCTATGACTACTACTTGTTGCAATGATCATGATTGGGGTGATTCTTCTTATGATCTTGAAAATTTATTTAAACCCCATGATGAATATGAGATTGATAATAATGTTTGTAATAATATTGAAAGTGGGTTTGGAAGAGTGTCGACTTTAGATCCCACATATTTGGAGAATATTCATTCTTATGAAATTTTTGATAAATGTGGGTTTGGAAAGATCATGACTTTAGTTAATGATAATTTCACTATTTTGGAAGAGTGTCAACTTTGCATGCATGGATTCATGTTGAAAATAATTTATATGATGCACTATTTTGGAAGTGGAGCGGACTCAAACTAAAAACGGATTAAAAAATCTATGTACATCTTTCCATAATATCTATCATGATCTATGGAACAATATATAAGTAACCAATCAAATTTTACTGATTAATGAAATTAATAGTTTACAGCAAGATGTCAGTTATTTGATTAGAGGACGAATATGCGGGTGGTTTTTTATTTTTATTTTTTTGAGAAACGGGTGAAATATGTGAAGCGCATCGGAGCAACATCTCCTTGTGGCCCAGTGGCCCATGCGAGAGAGTTTCTGAGGGTTCCGCTTTCCAGGGCCCGGGGGACAGTGGAGGCCCGGCGTCACACGATGATTCCCTTCGGAGGGCCTCCTCGTATTGTTTATTGTTGGAGTCGAATCCGATCTGGTTTGCCTAAAGCGCTTGCTAGGCGTCATCCACCTGATTTTAGGGAAAACATAAGCCGCATCCCGCACCGTTAGATAGCGCCGCATCTGCCGTTGGATAAAATAGCTCATCCCGCTCCTTGCGTTATGGTTCCTCCTGCCCTACTTTCCATCGCAGAAATAAGCCAATGCAGGTCGAAGTCACTCCGGTCATTAGCTCTCTCCACAGGAAAGAAATGCAGCAGCGTCTGCATCCCTGTAAGCTACGCAGCCGCTGAAGGCGCACATGGGACAAGCTTTGCATCTTTAGCTAGTGCCTTTGCGACGACGCTTCCAACAAATCTATATGCTAGAGCACCGACATTTGCAGCTGCTCAAGCTGCAATGTAGTAGTGTCGTCGTTGTCATTTTCCGGCAGCACATCCTCTACAACGAATCCATATTCTGCAAAGCTCCAGCGGCCGATGATGCTCAGCGCACTCGCGAGGTTCCCACGGCCCGGCGATGCTCCATTCAAGCGCCGGCGATGCTTCGACAGCCCGGTGGCGATGCCCCATTGCAGCAGCCGCGATGCTCCGACGGCCTGGTGGGGATGCTCCATTCCAGCACTCGTGAGGTTCCAGCGGCCTCACGACGATGCTCCATTGCAGCACTCAGTGAGGTTCCGCGGCCCGCCGGCGATGCTCCGTTGCAGCCCTGTGAGGTTCCGGCGGCCCGGCGATGCTCCATTCCAGCACCCGTGAGGTTCTGGCGGCCTCGCGACGATGCTCCATAGCAGCACTCAGTGAGGTTCCGGCGGCCCGCCGGCGATGCTCCATTGCAGCACTCAGTGAGGTTTCGGCGGCCCGCCAGCGATGCTCCATTGCAGCACCCGTGAGGTTCCAGCGGCCCGCCGGCGATGCTCCATTGCAGCACCTGTGAGGTTCCAGCGGCCCGCCGGCGATGCTCCATTGCAGCACCCGTGAGGTTCCAGCGGCCCGGCAATGGTCCATTGCAGCACCCGTGAGGTTCCGGCGGCCCGCCGGCGATGCTCCATTGCAGCACCCGTGAGGTTTCAGCGGCCTGGTGTCGATGCTCTATTATAGCACCCGTGCGGTTCTGATGGCCCGACAATGCTCCGACGCCGCGATGATGCTCCATTGCAGCAGCCGTGAGGTTCCGGAGGCCGACGATGCTCCGGCGGTTTGGCGATGCTCCATTGCAGCACCAGCGAGGTTCCGGAGGCCGACAATGCTCCGACGGTTTGGCTATGCTCCATTGCAGCACCCGCGAGGTTCCGGAGGCCGACGATGCTCCGGCAGTTTGGCGATGCTCCATTGCAGCACCCGTGAGGTTCCGAAGGCCGACGGTGCTTCGGCGGTTTGGCGATGTTCCATTGCAGCACCCGCGAGGTTCTCGCAATCCAATGAACCTCCGTGCAAAACACTCACTAGTAACAGTTAACCGTGGTGTCAATTTCTCTAAATACTCCTGTTGAGTAGTACTGCATGGCAGCAAGAGCGGTGCTGGAAGTCAAAACGAGCAATTGCATGCAAAAAGGGACAGCATGGGACCACACCTGTGAAAAAAGTCGGGCAAGAAAAGATGTGCAAGTGAAACCATGGGACCAGCGCGCCAACGACAAATCATGATTAGGCACCCTAGCGGCCCAGCGCGCGCCGACGCATCCGGTTAAATCGGACGGCTCTCGACGAGGTTTAGCGAGTCAGAAAATCAGTCGGTTGAAATAAAGTCTTTCCCTAAATAGAGGGCTTGAGAGTCACAGGCAGAGGCAGAGCGGAAAAGAGAGGAATTTTGGTGTGGACCCATGGATCCTCGTCGCCGGCAAATCCAAGGCAGCCGTAAGCCACTGCCTTCCTTATGTTATCTGCATATGCCATTTATTTTTTTCTGAATCATGCAGGAGATGAGCTTGTTGTGTCTACTTACCATACCGATGACATGTTGGCTGTTGCAGATGCATCAATTGGTTCATTTGCTGAAGAAAAGCGCTCACAAGTGGATGCTTCTCAAATTGGCAAAAAGTTAAGATATTCAGGCTCACACCTTCCAGAGGTATGCCAAGAATCGCTGATAGTAGTAGTAATAACGAAAGTAGATTATCACTACACTACCTGAATGTATGATGAAAACACTCTGATCCATGGGCCAGTCCTTAGTACTAGCTGCGATTTTGTTCCAAACTTCTAATAGTTGCACTTTTAGTGCTCCAGCAGAAAAAAGAAATTGACCTCGGAACAGTAGGAAAACTTGTTTCTAGTAGCTGATCCCTTTAAATCTTTATATGTGTATACTTTGTGAAGACTATTTTTCCTGGCACCAGCAGCATCTGGTGTTCCATTTACTCCCATCACTATGGTCGAGATCACCTTTGAAACCTTTGCAGCTCGTCCTTAGCCTCGCCTAGGGGTACATACTCAACATGAGTCATATATATAATAAACTTCAATCTAGGATATAAGCATCTAAACATCGCTGAAATGCAGCAACTAGTTTTACAAGATGCCAAACAACCTCGGATATCTTATGCAAGTGTGCTTTAACTTGAGACCCATTTGTATCTTTGCAAGGAGTAGAGAGAATACTCATTGTGAGAACAAGATTAAATGTGATAATAAGCATCTAAACACCGCTCAAATTCAGCAACAAATTCTACATTCCTATAGGATCTGTCACATGTGCAAACACTCTGATCTCAACCTCAACTCTGTGGTCACTTTCTCGCATACTCCTACCGTGTTGAGCCGTGTCTGAAGCCAAAACTGTTTTCTTCTTCTTACATGAAAATTTTTAGGCATGTCCTGGACACGTATCTGCACTGTTTCCGATGTTATTTCGAGTGGTTTTAAGTTTCAGTTTCAGAAATATTTCCGCGCCTGCCGAAATTACTAAATCTTAGTGGATGTCAATGATTTCAGTTTTTATTTCGGCCAAAGGACTGAAAAATTCACTTGAAATTCAAAAAGATATTTGAGAATATTTTTAAAAATATTTAAATTCTAGTGTATAAATGATATATTTTGACCTAAAGGTAAATACTTTAGTGTCTACTGAAAGTATTGAAATTCAGTGAAACTCATCAAAATCTCACAGAAAGTGAAAACTATATTCTGACATAGACAAGAATGTTTTATCTAGAATTTGATACTTTTGCTTGTGCAATTCAAGTCTTGAACTTTTCTACTTGTGCATGCAGAATATCTGGCGTCATGTATGCTACTTTCTGCCACTGAAAGATGCTGCGCGTGCTACTTGTGTTTCCCGCGCGTTTCGAAGTTCGTGGAGGTGCCATCCCAACCTCACCTTCAGTAAGGAAACAATGGGCTACTTGGAAAATGCACGTAGACAGAGAAAAATAACAGGAGATTACAACAGCAGAATTGACCATTTTCTGGCAAACCACTCAGGCACCGGTGTGAAGACACTCAGCCTTTTGTTCTATGGTCCTTACAGTGCCAACACCAGCTATTGTCTTGATGGCTGGCTTCAGATTGCTGTCGCACCAGGCATTGAAGAACTTAGCCTTACACTATTTTCAGACAGTGACCAGTTATTAGACAAGGCAAAATACAACTTCCCGTGCTCACTTTTATCCGATGGGCGTGGAAACTCCATTCGTGAGCTCAAGCTTGTAGGTTGCGCCTTCCGCCCTACGGTAGGGATCGGTTGCACGAGAAGCCTGACAAATCTATCTCTGTGTTTTGTGCATATTACCGGGGATGAGCTGGGGTTCCTTCTTTCCAAATCTCTTGCTTTGGAGCGACTGGATCTCAACAGTTGCAGCGAGATAGCTTCCCTAAAGATACCTTCCCTGCTGCAGCGCCTCAGCTATCTGAAGGTGTCCCAGTGTTCCATGCTGCAAGTGATTGAAAGCAAAGCTCCAAATATCTCCAGTTTTCACTTTGTTGGTGATCAACAAGTACAGCTATTTCTTGGAGAATCATCGCAGGTGAAGGAAATTTTCATATCACATTCCTGTGCTCTTCATTATGCTCGCGCCATGCTCCCGTCCACTACGCCAAATCTCGAAACTCTTGATATATTTTCGACTGGTGAGGTATATACTCTAAAACTTGAGGTGTCTATGGGCTAGCGATATGCCTACAGCCTTAATTATTACTACCTCTGTACCTTAATATATAAGACAAGGGGATTAATCCTACATATTTTTATGCAGATGGTCAGTACACCAATGCTACCAAGCAAATTCCTCCACCTCAAAACTATTACAATATCTGGATGGATCTTCAGCACGACCTACAATCTTTTCTCGCTGGTTTCGTTTCTTGACGCGTCTCCTTGCTTGGAGACTTTTAACCTACATGTAAGTAACTGTTCGCCCTGCTGAGATATTTATCCGTGACTAATAAATTCAAGCGTGTTGGTTTTTCGTCTGCAGACACGAATAGGAAGCCAGAACCATGACTTAATCTTTGAAGATCCCTCACATTTGGGGAGGATTCCAGGACACTGCTATGACAATCTAAGGCGTGTGAAGATCACTAGGTTCTTCTCCACAAAGCTTCTGGTTGAGCTCACATGCCATATTCTTGAGAATGCACCATCACTCGAGTGCCTCACACTGGACATAACTGATGGTGGGTTAAAGTGTTCTGACAAAAGAATTCGCAAATGCTATATGAGCAAGGCTACTCTTGTGGAAGCCCCTAAAGCACTTGAGGCTATCCAAACTCATATCGCAGGAAAAGTCCTCTCCACGACTAAGTTAAATATCTTGGAGCCTTGCAGCCGATGTAATGCTATTAACATTTAGGTGTCAAAGCTCAGGATTATGGAATGTAGAGTCATATAATTTTAGATGGCGCGTGCTTTGTTCAACCTGTTGTTTGTTCTTGTTCTGGGCTAGATGGAACTCTTTGCTTTTGAGCACAAATGTTGTGGCCAAGTAGAGTTAGTACTATCGGTAATATAATGGTCAGTAATGAGATTACGACTCGCTAAAAGGGAAAAGGCATCTGGCCCAGATGGCTACAGATGCCTGTGTTACATTCCATGTTTTGCAGACCAGCGGTGGTGGCTCTAGTCACCTCGATTCAGAGCAGCAATTCAGCAGGTTTCCGCAAGCATGAGGTTGACATTGAAGTTCCGATTCTAAGGCTATCTCTAGCAGATCCCCTATCTAAAAGTTCAAACGTGCTTTGCACATACGTGGTTAGTAGTATTAGAAAAGAGCATTCTGTTCTATCATTATTAAAGAAAGATCCACCAAAGTAACAAGTGGGAGAAAGTAATAGTGCCACTTTTCCCTTCTCATATCATTGGGGCAAAGCGCTACATGGACAACTACTCCCTCTGTGCCATAATATGAGACATTTTTTGACACGTCAAAAAACGTCTCATATTATGGCAGAGGGAGTATTACTTTAGTAAACCATGGACATATAGTAGTGTCTCCTTGTGGCTACTAGGAAGCAGGAACTGGGCTGCAGGTAAGCAGAAAACTGTCAGAGGGAGTAACTTAAAATGAGTTAGAAAACTCAGTACCTTGTGTGCATAAATGGCCATACATTGAGCGTCTCCTTAAAGCGCACATGCCCTTTCAGTTTCTTGAAGCAACCATGAGAGTCGTGGCTGAATCTGTTCAAAGTAATCGTCAATACATGTGGTGACTTCCTGATAAGAATCCTTCTCATTGTAGCTCTAAAAACCTTTGTTTCAACCTCTTTCTGCTTCTTTTGGTTATCTTGTCCTTTGTGTGCCTTGCCAACCATCTGCAGTCTCTTCCTCCTTCCGATGTTTCTCGTGAAGCCCTCTTCATATATTTGGTGCTGGCCACTAGGCAAGATGCTTTGTGTCCCAGGTGGAAGGCTACTAGTTAGTCACAACTTCGTCAACGTTGGCACCACCAGATTCAATCTTTTTGTAGCTAGTAGTACTGCAAGAGGCAGAGTCATTTTCACCACAACTCACTGGCACACTTCTTTTTCCAGCGTCCACATCCACATTATGCACATTGTTATGCTGGGAAAGTGTGGTTGCCTACTAGAAGAAGTGAATTGTACTGCTTAGCTGTTCAAATCTCTACACTCCTGGTAGCATGTTTTGGTCTTCTCAGTAGTGTCAACGGCAAACGTTGTGCCTGTCTCCAGTGCACCTCCTGAGGGTATTTCGAGCAAATACTTTAGATGAGGGTATTTTGTGCATATACATGAGAAGAAGCTCTTTGGGCCCAGTGCATCTTCAGTGACATAGAAACGGCTCCTGTTGGAACACCTGGTCCTAATATCTTGCTTTCTACCATTCTACTACTGTATAAACAGCTAGAGGACTAACATATTTTGGATTCTGTTCTGTGGGCATTCTACCATTCCTTCCATTCCTTTGGCAGTGGTACCAAATTCTTTGTAAGGAAGCAATATAACAGGATGTAAATAAGCTGCATCATCAACAATGTTCTCACCTGAGTGCTCAGAACTCAAGGCCTGCTCTTTGGGCAAGGCATCATCTCGGCAGTGCAATGAAGAATGTATGGCATCGTTGCTGTCCCAGACCTGTCCTATCTCAGTAGAGCATGCCGAATCAATAATCCCAGACTGTTTTATCTGCATCAGCAACATAATCCAATCAGGAGATGTCACCCTCCACATATGAAGCGGCCTTCGGGTCTTGGTTGGGAACAGAAGCACATGACTCATTGCACTCAGAGGGCTCAGGCACTTCCTCACTGACAACCTGTCCCAATTCTGAACCCGGAATCTTGGAATCATTGCATTCAGCAACTGTTTGGACTTTTTCTTTGCTACTCTCCACTATTGCAGGAGACACTTGGATTGTAATGTTTCCATATCTGCAATTTCTGTTCCTTTCTCGTACAGACTGATAGGTCCTCTTTGCTGGTGGTGATGAAATACTCTTGGCTGGAGGCTCCCTTGATCAAACTTGTAGCGAGAGATCAAGGAACTGGTCATGCTTAACATTCCCGTGTGTGCATTCAGTTTTGGAGACGGTACTTGTAGGAACTCTAGCACTGGAAGCATCCTCCGCAACCTTCCACACTTCAGTTTCTACACACCTGGTAGCCTTGGAGATGAGAGTATCCAGCAAAGACTCTCATGGTATCATGCTAATGATAGGCAATTCTCTGGCCTCTAGGATATACCTGTTCATGTAATTGAATTAGTAACCAACCATTGACCAACAGATCACAATGACACTGGAAGTAAAGAACTATAGTTACTTTCTGTTTGTCAGGCATGATAGTCCAGGGAGCAGTGTTTACAATCCCCAAATCTTGCACTAATGCAGTGAAAAACTACCTCCAAGTGCAAGTATGTTCAACCTCCTCTACTGCCATCACCAATGGGTAAATGCAGTCGCTGGGATCGATTCCAATAGCAGCTAGGAGAACACCACCATACTTGGTCTTGATATGTACTTTATGTTTGTCAGGCATGATAATCCAGGGAGCTGTCCGCTTACAATCCCCAAATCTTGCACTAGTGCAGTGAGAAACCACCTCCAAGCGCAAGTATCTTCAACCTCCCCTACTGCCATCGCCAATGGGTAAATGCAGTCATTGGGATCAATTCCAATAGCAGCTAGGAGAACACAACCATACTTGGTCTTGATATGACACCCATCCAGGAAGATTACTGCTCTACATGCTGTAAAAAAATCCCCTTTTACATGCATCAAAGGAGAAATACCAGTGACTGAACCTTTGTTTGTCATCAAGTGACAGGTAGAAGGCAGACCCAAGATTTGACCTTCTGAGCTCATTTACGTAAAATACCAAAGAAGCGTGTACTCAAATCTTCATCTCCATAAATAATCTTCATGGCATGTCTCCTAGCTCTCTCAAGCTAGTCTTTTTGCACAATTGTAGAATTTTTTCTCAAACTCATCCGATCATCAGCTCTGAATGCCTCTATATACTTTTGAGAAAGGAACTTGTAGATAAAGGCCTTCACATCCCACGCCTTCCTACAGGTGTGCTCTCCGTTAAACTTCTTAATCATGATAACCTTGCTTGTATTGTCATAAGATACCCACATATTAAATGGGCAACCATCAGCACATACTGCATACTGCAAATATCCTCTTTCTGTCATTCTTTGGCATGCTAATGTTTACTCTCTCCTTGCAAGAATACTCCTTGATAGAAGTCCTCAACACATCAACATTGGGAAAATTTTGTCCAACAGTGAACACTGGACTAATCATATCCTATTCTCTGAAAATTTTGAAATTAAACTTGATCTGTCCATCATCATCTGATTCTGGGTACTTGAGCTCTTCTTCATCAGATTGTTCTTCTTCAGCTAACTTTGTCTTCCCCTTCTTATCAGCAAAATCGTCAAAGTCATCATCACAAATATCTCCATCTTCAAGACCATAGTCACTGTCAACTATGGCATCATAATCCGGATCATCTGAATCTTTCTCACTGCCAACCTTCTCATTACTATCAGAATCATCAACCTGACTTTCTGCCTCATCAATCTGGCTTTCTGGCTTCTCTTCAGGACTTGAGTGCACATGATTCCTTGGCTTTTGAGGACTGATGACAGGAGGCAGCTCGGCAGCGGGATACATCACGACATCGTCCATGTCATTCCCCACCACATTTGTTATGACCGGTTTAGCTTATAACCGGAGGAGGCCCACCGGGCAGTAGTTAGGGGCTTGACCCACAAGTTATCTTAGGCTAATTCTTATGCAAGTTATCTAGGTTATAAATATAGGCTGTAAGACTCTTTTTGGAATTAAGCAATAAGAATATTATTATCCCTATTGTCCGGCTCCCAGAGGAGCCGGAACCCTAGCCGCCGCCGCCATCTCCCTCCGACGCGACGGCGCCCAGCCGCCGGCGCGGCCGATCAACACCCCGTCCCACTCCATCCTTCCCCTACAACCTCCGGAGCAGGTCCGGTAGGACCCCTGGTCCTACCAATTTGGTATCCAGAGGCTTCGGTTTGATCATGTCTTCTTCAACACCATCACCGCCGCTGCCCGTCGTCACTTCCGCGCCGATGACCACCGCCCCGATGACGTCCACCCCGATGACCACCGCCGGGGCCCCCACACTGCCGGGCCCGGTCACCGCCGCGGGCTCCTCACCACCGCCGGCCCCCATCACTTCCGCGCCGCCACCAGCCGCCGTCTTCACGCCGGAACAGATGACCAGCACGCTGCAGCAGCTCGTGACGGCCGTCCAAGGGCTCCACATGAATCAGTACCACCAGTACATGGCAGGAGCGTACGGCCTTCCGCCGGCTGCGCCGATCGCCACCTACGGCCACCCTGCGCCGTGGCTGTTCCCGGGCGCACCCGCAGGCGGCGGGCCCCCACTGTTGCCGTTCCAGACGGGGAACTCCAGCGGGCCACCACCAGCCGCCGCGGGCCTGTGGCATCTGCCGCTGCCACCATCGACGGCGCCCCTCTGGCACCTGCAGCTGTTGCCGTCCCCGGCAGCCGCTGCCCCCGTCCAGCCCCCGCTGCTGCCGCTGCAACCACCGGCGCCGCCCCTGCCCAGCTCGGGGGCACCCTCGCCGACCGGCCTCCCGATCCATCAGGTCCGGTTCCCGCCCTCCCCGTCGCCACTTCCAGCGTGGGCGGCTGGGTCTTCGCCATCGCCGGTCTACACCACGGCCCCCGAACAGCCGACTCCGTTCCCGCAGTTCAGTGGGCCATCCGGTTCCGTCGGTCCCTACCCGGAGTACTGCGACCAAGCGCCACCCGCCTCGCTGCTCCGCACCTCTGAGCCAGCTCGACACGACGCTCCGACCCAGACACCGCCGTGGTTCGCCAAGATCGACTTCACCACCTATGACAGCATGGAGGACCCCCTCAACTGGCTCAACCAGTGCGACCAGTTCTTTCGCGGGCTGCGCACCCTCGCATCGAAGCGTACCTGGCTCGCCTCATACCACCTCCGCGGCGCAGCACAGACCTGGTATTACGCCCTCGAGCAGGACGAGGGCGTCATGCCCCCTTGGGAGCGCTTCCGCGAGCTCTGCCTCCTTCGCTTTGGGCCTCCGGTGCGCGGGAGCCGACTGGCGGAGCTCGGCCGCCTTTCCTTCACCTCCACGGTGCAGGACTTCACCGACCGTTTCCAGGCCCTGGCGTGCCATGCGTCGGGCGTGACGGCGCAGCAGCGGGCCGACCTCTTCGTCGGTGGACTTCCGGATCACATCCGCGTGGACGTGGAGCTTAGGGGACCCCAGGATCTCCAGACGGCCATGTACTACGCCCGCGCGTTCGAGCGCCGCGCGGTGGCCATCCAGCAGGAATCACCGTCCCGGGCCGCTGGGTCGCTACCCTCGCTGGATTCCGCGCAGGGTCACCCTGCGCAGGCTTCCGCGGCACCCCTTGCCGCGACCGCGGCGTGCCCGTTCCGCCGGCTCACCTCAGCCGAGCTACTCGAGCGTCGCCGCCAAGGGTTGTGCTTCAACTGCGACGAGCCCTACACGCCCGGCCACGCCTGCCCGCGACTCTTCTACCTGTAGGTTGCAGACTACATTCCGGAGGATGCCGTCGCCGCCGACCCGGCTGCCCCAGCTGTCGAGAAGGTGTTTGACGCTGGTTGATCACCTCGAGGATTTCAGCAAGCGCTTCCCCACCTTACAGCTCGAGGACGAGCTGTTTGTGCAGGCGGGGAGAAGTGTTATGACCGGTTTAGCTTATAACCGGAGGAGGCCCACCTGGCAGTAGTTAGGGGCTTGGCCCACAAGTTATCTTAGGTTAATTCGTATGCAAGTTATCTAGGTTATAAATATAGGCTGTAAGACTCTTTTTGGAATTAAGCAATAAGAATATTATTATCCCTATTGCCCGGCTCCCAGAGGAGCCGGAACCCTAGCCGCCGCCATCTCCCTCCGACGCGACGGCGCCCAGCCGCCGGCGCGCCCGATCAACACCCCGTCCCACTCCATCCTTCCCCTACAACCTCCGGAGCAGGTCCGGTAGGACCCTTGGTTCTACCAACATTGGACCCATGATCATAATACACAGTAAGAAACCTCTGTGCAGACCTTGCCATTTCAACCATACTGTCTGTCATTCTCCTGCCATAAGAACTGAAGACCAACATCCAAATTATACCCAGGAAAATGAACAAAGCAAGAAAATAAATCCCTACAGGGTTATCATCTCTATGTTGTGTCTATTAAAGTGGGGTCATCATCTACAAATAAATAGTACTCCCTGTCTCAAAATGTGGTGCCAAAAAACGTCTTACATTTTGAGACGGAGGGAGTAGTTACTACTAACCAATGAAGGCTTTTCTAACTTTTATTGGGTAAGTTCAACCCAGTGCCATTAAGCGAGCTCTGTCCCTAAGTGCACTTGTATAAGATGTGTTAGTGTAGGACTAGAGACATGACATCCAAACTGGAATTTATCCTACAAACTTCATTATTTCAGTGCCTAGAATTTCTCAACCATTAACACGTTTAGGAAGCGAATAATTAAGTTTTTTTAAGTAGTGAACTATGAAGTTGAACACCAAACTGGAAGTCTAGAGCATACTTTGCCATACTTTACCAGATATTTGAAATGAAACGAAAACAGGTGTTATCAAACAATAAGAATGAAGTCTGAAAAAATGTACATGAAGAATTTCATGAATACAACCACAATGTGACTTGTCTATTTTTATATAAAAACCGTTAGCTCAAAATACCACAAAAGCTTAGAGGTTAGCCCAGCTTGTGCAGGTTTGGTGAAAGTTAACATAGCTTACAATGTTCAGTTGAAGCTTCAGAAGGTTCTGTTGCATCAGTGTTGAATATTGGATTTTGCCCCGCTGTACTCGCTACACTTGGTGCCTGCGCTAAAGCACTCTCTAATGCACTTCTCCACTCATTGAGTTCCTCCGTAGTTTCTTCCTGCTTGGAGAAAAATCGCACCATTAAATCCCTAGAGAGTGCCACACAGGTATGGTAGTCGTATTGAATATTAATCGAACAATTGCCCCTCTCAATCACAACCAGGGTTGCCACGTTCCACTGCTCCAGTCCCACAGCCACCCCTGTTGCCCCGCTATTTACTGATCCTGAAGAACAATACTAAGAAATGTCAATCGTCCCAATGGGAACACAAATATCACTATGCCAAGAATTGTAGAAGATTTGAAACCAACCTTCAGAGTAAAAGTACACCCTTCGCGTCCATCAGGAAATAAAACTGTTAAAAGTTTCATGTCTTCTTTGACTACAACACTGAAATATTTAACCAACGGAGATGCTAAAAATCAGTCGATTAAGACTTCGCGAAGTCTCAGTCAACAGTCTGGCCGTTCGATGTTTTGTCGCTTCAAGATTCACGTAATATAGTGTCTTGTATCAATTCGGCCTGTTAAGACGTGACCAGCCCACTTCCTTTTTTTTTCCGCGAAAGGCTACGCGCGGCTGGCCAACCGCTGGATGGCCTTTTCCGTTCTTTTGCTTTTGTCTACAACAAGCAGGAAACTTGCTAGGGCAGCCCACTCTCCTATATACCCGTACTTTCTTTTTTATTTTTTGTTTCCATTTTCTATTTTAGTGTATATAATCATCAATTTATTTGTTAAAATGGTTTACTTGTAATTTCTTTTTATCTTTTGGCAATATGGAACATCTAAATTTTGTAGAACAGACTTTTTTTGCATGCATGAAGGATTTTACACTGCTTGTTGATGTCTTTTGTACATGGATTTTTTTTATTTGTATGTTGCCTTTTTTTTTGTACATGGATTTTTTGTTTATTTGTATGTTGCTTGTTCTTTTTTGTAATTTTTTTTGTTTCATTCATGTATTACCCAGGAATATATTTTCGTAATGTTGATATGCCCTATTTTTCCTAAGTCAGGTTGACAGAAAAATTGTTGCCTTTTTTTTATTTGTCACAAAAACTCTTGTTCCCCTTACGTACAACTAGAATTATCGGAATCCATTCAACTACGAGGGTGCAACACGTATGCAATTGCATGCATCCAAAACTACGTGCAACTCAAGGGGTAAAACGTGTCCGCAACTGTGACGAGACTTGTGTGGTGATGAGATCGAAACACGCATAATATGGGGTATTTTTTATTTAACTTTATTTTATTTTATAGTTTTTGTACTTTCTTTTTCCCATCCACATGAAAGTCGACATCTAGTGGGATATTCAATTTTCTTTTGTTTTTCATGCAATTTGCCCCGTCGATGAGGTGTTTCTTTCTTTCTTTTTATTGCTCTTTTCAAACCTTTTTCTTGCTACCTTTTTTATTTTTCATTTTTGAAAATTGGAAATGTTGCCATCTGGTTGCACAATCGGCCCCGACTGCAGCTACATGTCTTCAACATGATCGTAACTCAGTGGTGTTTTTGTTGGGGTGGAGTAGCTAGCAAGGATCACCCCTAGGTACAGCTTCACATCTTCAACACGATTGCAACTCTTTGGTGTTTTATCAGAAGATGTGGTAGTTGCATGTCTATCACTAGGCACACAACTCCAAGTGCCCGCCAACTACAACCCTATGATGTTTCATCGGGAGGACAGTTGCTTGCTTGGAACTAGCATGCAATTGCAAGTGTCTTGTCCTGACTGCAACTGCAAGTCTTCAACTCAATTGCAACTTTGTATTGTTTTGTCGAAGAGAGACAATGTAACGTCCGGATAATCATGCTACAGTAATCCCATGCTAATGGTGCCACGTCACCACGGTTACTGTTGCTAATCTACCGTTAGGTCAAACCCTTTCAAAATTCAAATTCAAATTAATGTCAACAATAAAAAAATTCAAAATTTAAAACAAAAATGTTCGGGAGGTGCCATATTTTGCATAAGTAAATATGGTGTGATAAACACATTTTTATAAAATGCCTAGATAATTTAAAATGATTTAAAACAGAGAAGAAAATAAATAAAAAGAAAGAAAATACAAAAGAGAAGTAGGTCAGGATTAGTGTTCTGATTCATGAGTTCCTCATGAGATACTCAAATTTGCGGTCACCGGTCAGCCCACTGTGCTATGGCCCCGGGTGTTAGTTCCAAGCCATTCGTATGCAATAACATGCCTAGTCTTGAGTTTGTGGATGTGTAGGCTGATGATTAGTTGATGGCATCCGGGAGCAAAAATGTGAGGTGCTTTGTTGAAGTAGCAGCAGCACCGAGGGGGATATTCCTGTTGCTTGTGGTCTCACTGATTTCCTGCTTTTTTTGGTCAAGCAGAGTTAATCCTACATCTGCTAGTTGGCAAGGAGGCACTAGTTAGTGGGTTTTTGTATTTTTTTTCGTGGATTGGTGTCTGTTTTTTAAGGAATCTGGGCAATATCTTCTGCAAGAGTGCTTTTCTAACTCTTTTTCATCTAGTGCTTTTAAGTTAACTTGAAGAGAACACATTCTCTAGACTGGCGTTTTTGTTGATGTGTTGTGGTCATCTTTCTTTTCCCTATGTCCACTAGCTAGTGTTTGTCTGCGGGCGGGCTAGCAATTTCATACCGTAGTATAGGACAACATAGCTAGCAAATGTGGTGAATCTGTGTGTTACGTACCCTTTTTATGAAAGTCATTTTTGCTGATTTGCCAAATTTCTGTATCTGTTCCAGGATTTTTTGTGGCTGTACATACTTGATGAATGGCACTTTTAATCTTTCGTAGGTTTAGAGAAGTAAAGCATTTCAATGGGTTCATTTCATTTTGTGTTGGGCCTGCCAAACAGTGCTGCTTTAGTGACAGAAGACAAGGAGTGTGGAAGGAATTTCATTATGTCTCGTTTCAGGTTGACTGAGATGGCAAGCATAACTTTCTTTGGAGACATGCTCACATATTTCATTTCCTCTCCCTATTTTTTCATTTCTCTCTCCGACGAACTCTTCATCTCCTTCACCAACATCTCCTCCCTTTCGCAGGAGGAAGAAGTAGGGGATTTCTTAGGCATACGCCTTCTGGTGTTCCACGGGTAGTGTATGTGGTTCCTCTTTTTCAGTTAGTCCTCTTCATTCCTTCAGATTCATTTTGTATGTATTTTCCTAAAGTTTTTATGTTTTAGATCTTAATTCTCTGCTAGATGTGTTTGATTTTCGATTTTCAGTTCATTTTCTTAGTATTTTGGCATCATTTTTTCTCATATTGAGGGATTTTCTTCTGTTTATTCTGGTAAATCTACTCACCCTAGTTCAGTTTTCATATATAGTAAATTTCCTCTGTTATTTCTGTTATTAATACCAATTTTTGTATAGGTGTTTGATTCATCATTTAGGTTTGTGATAAAAGAATGATAGTTTAATCATCTTCTAATGGAGAATATTTAGTCTCTCTTTTATGTTTTCAGTCTGTTTCATTTACTTGGTTCATGGTTCATTCCATCAGTTTCAGAGTTATTTTTGCAAGTAGTTTCAGAGTTATGTGTCATTTCTTCAGTCTTTAGTCTTTGTTTCCAGTTCTTAGTCTTCGGAGCTAGTTATAAGTACCCCTCTAAGGAGCTAGTCTGATTTCCGCCCCATCTCCCTGCAAAACTGCATCATGAAGGCCATCACCAAAACGTTGTGCTCCCGTTTGCAACGCTACATTCACTCTCTAGTTGACCCCGATCAGACCGGGTTCCTCCCTGGCCGCCGCATCTCTGAGAATATTGTCTACGCTGCTGACCTTCTTCGCGTTTGCCACACCCGGCGAGCTCCTACTGTGGTGTTTAAAATCGATTTCCGGAAGGCGTTCGACTCCGTCAACTGGGCCAGCCTCCTTGCCGTCCTCTCGGCTCGGGGTTTTGACTCTAAGTGGTGCGGTTGGATTCGCGCTATTTTGTCTACCGGTCACACCTCGGTTCTCCTGAATAATGTTCCTGGGGACTGGATCCTTTGTCGCAACGGCCTGCGTCAGGGAGACGCGCTCTCCCCCTACCTTTTTATTATCATTGCGGATGTCCTTCAACGTCTCATTCGCCGTGCTTCCGACGAGGGGCGGCTCGCCCACCCCATTGACCCTTCCCTCCCGTGCCCCGTTCTACAATACGCCGACGATACCCTTATCGTCTGCCGCGCTAACATTCCCTCGGTTACCCACCTCAAAACCTTGCTGGACGCTTTTGCCCTCGCTACCGGACTCGCCATAAACTTCCACAAATCTGGGTTCATCCCGATGCACTGCAGTGGTGAACTGTCGGCGGCCTTGGCTGGGATCCTGGGCTGCCCTATCTCTTCTTTTCCTCAACCCTACTTAGGACTCCCCCTGTCTCCCCATAAGCTCCCCATCTCCGCCTATGACCCCCTCATCCGTTCTTTCGACCGTTACCTTTCGGGCTGGCGTGCCCTGCTCCTTTCCTCTAGTGGCCGAATGGTACTTTGTAATGCCGTCCTTAATAACCTCTCTACTTATTTTATGTGCTCCTATCTGCTTCCCTCTGGTGTGATTGAGATGATCGACCGTAGACGTCGTGCCTTTTTTTTGGACTGGCAAGGATACGTGCTCTGGCGCTCGCTGTCTTGTTACTTGGGATAATGTGTGTGCAGATGTGCAGGAGGGTGGCTTCGGGATCCGCGATCTACGACGACAGAACATGTGCCTGCTCCTCAACTTCGTCCACAAGCTTCACCAACCGGACTGTCCCCCTTGGAAGAGCTGGTTCCTCCGCAGCATCAGGGGGACGTTGGCGACTGCTCTTCGGCTCCTTCCTTCCTCGAGGTCATCGTCCGCCGGGGGCTCCCCACGTACAGGGCCATCACCCGTGTGGCGCTTGGGGACGGGCGCACTACCTCCTTCTGGCATGACTGCTGGTGCCCCGGTGGTGCCCTCTGCTTCGAGTACGCGGCGCTCTTCTCCCACTCTACGCGCCCCAACGCCTCCGTGGCGGCGGTCGCCCTCGACGGTCTTCATCTTCAGAGACGCCTCTCCTCTGTAGCTGCTTCTCAGCTGGGAGAGGTCCGGGCTCTCATCCGTGCCCTGCAGCTTGGTGACACTCCGGACCGCCGGTTCATGGCTTGGGGCGAGGACCTAGCGTTCAGCTCACGCGCTGCGTTTCGGGTTCTCTCCTCCAATGGAGTGCTCTGTCAGACCTCCATCGACATTTGGTGCTCCAAACTTCCCAGGAAGATCAAGATCTTCACTTGCTTGCTGGCTCGTGACCGCCTCAGCACGCGTGTGAACCTGTTCGCGAAGAACTGCGCCCCCCTCTAGTATGTGTGCCTCCTGCTCCGCGGAGGAGACTGTTGTGCATATTTTCACCTCGTGCGCGCGCGCAGCCTCCACCTAGCGCCGCCTTGGACTGGGCCCCTTCGACTCGGTTGGCGGGATTCTCTCCTCGCCCCCGGGTGCTCCGACCTCGCCTCCGCTCTGGAAGGACGGGCTCCTAGTGCTGCTTTGGCAGATCTAGAAAGCCCGGAACAACGCCACGTTCAACGGCGTCGACTGCGACGTTGGCGACATCCTCTCCAGAACTGCGGACGACATCATGCTCTGGAGCCACCGTTACAACGCTCCTGATCGCGCGCTGTTCCTGGAGACGCGTGCTTTTTTTCTTTCGGCCCTGTAACTCTCCCTCTCCCCCTCTTCGGTTTTTGCTGCTTAGTTGGTAGTTTTTTATCTCTTCGATGAAAAACTCTGTATGACTGCCAAGTCTTTCGAGTAATACAACAACCGGTGGGGCCCTGGCCCCCCGTCATTCTCGAAAAAAAAATATATCTTTTAGTTATTAGTCGTCAATAACCCTAAGGATCGGCACCCATGTCTTGGTTATCAGTCTTTATTCTTTTTCTGTATTTCTTAGTTCAGTACATGTCCATAGTTATTCAGTTTTCAGTCATGTAGTTATTTTTGTAAGTCTTTTATGTTGTGATTAACTTTGGTCATTGTTCAGATTCTCTTCAGATTATTGTAGTATTTTCATTTTTCATTCAGTCGTTAGCTCTTCAGTTCAATTAACAATTTCACTTAATCTTCAGCTTCTCTCTATTCTTCAGTTCTCCAATTAGCTTGTGTTCAGTTATGTGTAGTGTGTGCTCCAATCAGTGAAGAAATTCATCCTCAGTTTTCTGTAGGTGTGTTTCATTTTGTCCTATGGTGTTCAGTCTTTCATTCTATCATTAATCTTTTTTTCATTAGGTTGCCTTCAGTTTCAGGGTCCTCTGCTGCCCACTGTTATTCAATCTTGTCCTTTTCAGTCAATGTCTTCAGTTAATTCTATCATTAATCTCTTTTTTTCCAGTGTTTCATTTTGAGTGAATTTTTCCCAGTGCAAATTATTTTAGTCATGTCCTATGTTATTTTCAGTCTTCTTCGTAGTGGATTTTTCTTCAGTAATCTATTTCTTTCTTTAGTCTTCAGTTCAAGTGTGGCAACCATGCATCAGCTTCTTATTCAGATCACTAGTTATCACTATAGATCAGGGTGTGTGTGGGCAGTCTTTAGTTTTAGGTTATTAGAACTACTTCTCAGGAGAAGCATTTAGCTCGTCGCGGTTTAGTTTTGATAGTTTAGCCATTATCTTCAGTTTTATAATCCAGTCATTTGTTTTTTTAGTCAGTCCAGATCTATCTATTTTAATTTTAGTTTAATATTTCAGGTCTTGTCATAATTCTCATCCATCATTTCTTATTTACCATTTATCCTTTTGTGTTATACTTTCCTTTCATTCTCATTCATCATTTTCTGAAGTGCACACATAATTTGCAAGTCATTCTTCGGCCTTTGGTGCTGGGTAATCAAAATTGCGTGGCTCTTGTAGGACAACAAACCTCGTCTATTTATGTTTTCCAGTCTACGAAATTGCACGGCTCTTCTAGGATGACAATCCCTTTATTTCAGTACTTATATCATCTATCTCTCAAGCGTTTGTTTTGTCATTGTTCAGTCTCCAATCTCTTTTTCTTCAGTCCCATCCTGGATAATCATCAGACAAATCAGTACACATGTATGCTCTAAGTGATAGGCATGTATGACTCTGCAGACCCTATGTTTTTGCTCACTGTGTCACTTCTGTTTATCTCCTAGATTTTTTTTAGTGCTTACTTCTTGATAATTATTGTGTGGAGTCGCCAGGTTGGTTGGAGGAGCATCTACTTCTGACAGTTCAGTTTTGGCAGTTTAGCCATTTATCTTTTTTAGTTTCAGTTTAATTATAGGAATATAGGTACCATATTCGGCTCAAGTTCAGTGTTTGTTTAGTTTTCGGGTTATGATACCATATTTGGTTCTAGTTTAGTGGGAATATGATACATTTCAAGGTAGTTTTCTATCTCCAGATTGCGGCGGATGGTCTGGCTGGCATACATCTGGGAACAGGGAGGATCACCACTGATGTGTACAAGACTTGCATGGACAGTCGAGTTGAATTTAAAGTGGGGTGGAAGGAGTTTCTGTTCGAGAAGGAGTGGTGATGGTGTACTAATCAACATCAGGCGAAACACATTTTGAGGAGTTCAAATTGATCATGATCATCAAGAGTTGCTACAGTTTAGTCAGGAGGCCGTGCGCACTCCTGTTTTTTATTGTTACAGTCGATGGAACAATATGTAATCCAGTGGATGTTTTGTTATTTATTTAGCTTTTCAAGCTACATGAATAAGTATTTTGTCAGTTGAACCTTTTGCTTTTTTATGAATCAGTATTTCAGATAATTTTTCTTTGTTAGTTTGCTTTTTGAAATGGTATGACCCTTTTTTCCATCCAAGTAAAGTAGGGTGATAATCTCATTTTGGCATTGCTGAACTTTTTTCATTTTTTTTTAGTATTTCATGTTTTTTTATGGTAGGTCATTTGAAGTCATGTTTTCACCTACTGCTTTTTGTAGATGTAGTTTTCAGCCTTTTTTCCTTTCATCTTTTTGTGCCCTCAGTACGTTAGTCAATCTGCACTTACTGATCCTCTGTAGAGCTAATTTCCTCAAGGTCAGTTCATTTTTAGTTTTTTACCTGATGTGGCAATTTGTGATATATCTTCTTTTTTGTATAGGAATGCCAGCAACAACTATGGGTATCTCTCTCTTTTCCTAGTGTTTTTTTTTTGCATGAATCATAAGGTAAGATTCAATTTTCTCTTTTTTTTACTGAATTTGGAAGCGTAGCTGAGTGGATCAACCATGGGAGGCTGTAGGCTGTCGTGAGCTAATGCCCAGCTGCTTGGTTCAGCGAGCTACACAACTTTCTTGGTTCTGCAAACTCAGCCCATTAGAAGGTCCAGAGGGGGGGAGGGAATTCGACCTGAAAGTGAAATGAAAACAGTCGCTTTTCTTTCATGGGTTGGACTGAAAAAACAAATGACGCCACATGTCATCGAATGACTGGACTAAAAAACAACCTAAACCAATTTGAAAAACAGACGTATGATAGTTAGACACTCCCTTTTTTTTGAAGCTATTGGGGTTTATGTCCCTGGAACACACAAAACTACCACATTGTTAACCGTGGCAGAAAACTACCACATTTGCCTAATTTTGTGGCAAAAAAACTACCAGGTGAGTTTGATGACCGCGTCTTTGACATGCGGGACCCACTTGTCAGGGATGACATGGCGGCAAAGTCAACTCCGTTTTATGCACACGAACCCAACGAGCCATGGAGCCAGGTCAGTCGGCGGCGGAGCTCCCCTACCTCCCTCTCATGCACATGAGGTGTTCGAGAAAATGCTAGAGAGAGGGGAGGAGGAAGATACCTTGCTCTCCATCGAAATAGAAATTGTGACTATCTCAAAAAAAAATTTAGAAAATGTGATGTCCCTGGGCGGCTGAGTGATTGGCATGGATCTTTATGTGGCTTCACATGACCTCTATGGTGCGAGCTAGGTTCGTGCTTGTGTGCAACGAAGTCGACCTCGCTTGCTCGGATAGTTGGGATGACGATACCATGTGCTTGGCGAGAAGTGATGACGATACCATGTGCTTGGAGAGAAGTGATGACGATGACGTCTATCTGCTACCTCGACGAAGCTTTCTTCACAATAGTGTATGTGCGCGCGCGCGCGTGCGCATGTTGTGTACACCACTCGGTGGATTGTGATGGTTTTAACCTTTTTCCGTTAATTAACAGACCAACCCTCTTCTTCTTAATCAATGAATGTGGCAAAAAAGTTACCTCCATTTCAAAAATTATATAAGGCATTACTTTGAATAAAAAGTAGCAACATAGGATGTGCCAAGGAACTTTTTACTAACAGAACCTAAATTACTTAACTTAAGTGGCAACGAATAAATGAACATGGATATAAGGAGCAAGCAAATGCTAAGCACCACATCCAAAAGCAAACTTGGGAGGCTCTATTTGTCAGGTGCCTGGAAAAATAGTCATTTTTATATGAATTGTCAGATTTCGATCCAATGGTCCAAAATCGATCGAGACTGTTCATCGTCTTCCTCCCTTCCTTCTTCCTCCTCCCAATCCTGCAGCCTACCCCACCCTAACCGCCAGCCTGCACCACCTACGGCCGGCGGGCGCTGCTGCGCCCCGCCTTCCCCTCAACCTCCCCCACCGTTGTTGCTAGCCACCGCCCCGGCCATCCCTCTAAGCCCGACATCACCTATGAAAATCTCCGGCGATCCCCACACCCCTCCTCCCATCCCTAAGATAGATAATGGGGCCATTACTTCACGTCTTCACCCTAATATAGATGGTGGGGCTAGTTCTTCACTGGCGAGCTTCTCCTGCGAGGTCCGACCAAGAGGGAAGGAATGAAGAAGAAAAAAAGTGACTAACACGAGAAGGAATTTCAGGCACATGAGAAATAGCAAATCCGTAGAAACTTCAGCCTGTTGAAGATTATCAAGACGTCATTAATCACATGATGTATCGCAATGGGCTTCTTTACATTCTTGGACAGATGGGAGCAGCTCTATCATCTTCGGCAATCGGTATCACTGCAACTATTTACTTTGAATTTACGTATTGTAGTAGTACTAGCATCATCACTCTGTGTCATCGGCGACGCCCATGTCGACGACGACCTTGCCGGTGGCGTGGCCGCTCATGCTCTTAGCCCAGCCCTCGTGCGCCCTGCTCAGCGGGTACCGCGAGTCGATCACCACCCGGAGCTTCCCCTGACTCACCATGCCCAGCAGCGCCTCCATGTCCTCCTCCTTGGCAGACGCGATCAGCGGCACCAGCTTCTTCCTGGAGAAGAGCACCCAATGGAGCACCGCGACGGCGACGGACGCGAGGCGCGGGGTGAGGTCCACCACCACGCCGCCGGCGTCGGCCAGCGCCGGCTTGAAGGCCGACCACGGGAACCCCTCCCCGCAGTGCACCACCGCGTCGTGCTTCGGGCCGGACGGCCCGCGCAGCGCGGCGCCCTCCGGGGTGTCATAGTCCAGCGCCTCGTCGGCCCCCAGGCTCCGGATGAGGTCCAGGTTGCGCGCGCCGCAGGTGGCCGTGACGTGGTGGTGCCCCGCGAGGCTCGCCAGCTGCACGGCGAAGGTGCCGACGCCGCCCGAGGCCGCGGTCACCAGCACGTTCTTGGGACGGCCGTCGCCGGCGTCGAGGCCGACCCCGGCCGCCCTGAGCGCGGCGAGCGCCGTGAACGCGGCGATCGGCAGGCAGGCGCCCTCCACCGCGGACACCTCTGGAGGCCTCAGCGCTGCTTGCGACGCCGGCACCACCGCGTACTCGGCCAGCCCGCCGCCACCCTGATGAACAAACACAACAGCACCGCATCGCACGTACGTCAGGCCACGGTAGCAAATTACACATGACAGTTGCAGCTGATGTATTAATTCTTACGTACCGGGAAGTTGACGGCGATGACCTTGTCGCCCTGGCTGAAGCCGCTGACTCCGGCGCCCAGCTCCACGACTTCGCCGGCGAGCTCGCAGACGGGGGTGAAGGGGAACTTGCTGGGCAGGAAGGGCCGCGCCTTGCCGTTCTGGAACTTCCAGTCCACCCGGTTGATGCTGGCCGCCTCCATCCTGAGCAGCAGCTCGCCCTTCTTGGGCGACGGGATCGGCACCTCCACATGCTGAAAGTGCACCGGTGAATCAGTCAAGTGAGTACGTGTTTGTACATCAAGTCGATTCGTGCCGTGTACCGGCGTACGTACCTTGAGGCCTTCGGCTCCTCCGCCGTACCTGTCGTACTGCACGGCTCTCATCGTCCTCGGAGAAGAAGAAGAAGCCATGGCCGTGAACCTGTCCGCCGCTCGCCGGAGGTTTGTAGTTGGAACTTGGAAGTGGTGTCTAATTGCCGAGACGATGATGCGTGGAGTTGGCAATGACCCTGAGCGCCTGCGCGGATCATGTTATATATGTCGCCGCCGATCGAAGGTCGTCTGCAGCTTGATTTGTTTGACCCGATGACCGCCGGCTCGATCAACGCTCGACGGCGCGGCGAACAAAGCGTATGTACGTACGTGGCCAGGCTCCGCGCCGCACGCCGGTCGCCGGTGCCGTGGTCGGGGTGCGCCAGGAGGCAGTGACAAGTCCGCGTGATAGGAGACGGCAAACGGGCAGATATGAGGATGCATCTCGGCGCTTTTAACGAAGAAAAATCAACTCCACTGCCTGCATACCACGTGCGAAATCGCCTTTTTGGCGCCACGAATACATGACAAGTCGTCTCCGTCGGTGCACGTTCGTCGCACTTCTCCGAAGAACCGAACCTTCAGGATTCAGCCGTCATCTCCTTCCACGCCGCCACCGCCCCTCTCCTCGACCCCCTTCCTCCCGATTCTCTTCCTTCCGATTCGATTTAGAGCTTTGAGCCGTCGCCGCCCCCCTCCTCGCCGCCGCCGGAGCTCCGTGGGGCAAAGCGGGATGATGGTGGTAGGGCCTTCCTCCGCCGCGGCCTCGGGATATGGTTGCGGTGGAGATCCGCGTGGGTGTTCTGGACGTGTGCATCGTCCGCATCGGCGGCGCACCGGCGAGGGCCCCTCTGCCTGGCTCACCCAGGCGAGGCCACGGTTCTGAGCGGTGCGGCTTAGGTCATGCGGTCTTCCGGCGGCAGACATCGCCCATAGGTGTGTTGGATGACAGAGGAGGTCGATTTGGTGGTCCAGCCGGGGATGAGCGTGAATTTGCCCGCGAAAGCTTGGTCGCTTTATACTTAACTGTAAATAGGAATCTCGTCCGAAATAGTCGCCAGAATGCAATTGGTACAGAAAACCAAACCTTACATAGATCGTCGCCTAAGCCTAATTTAGCTAATTTGTCTGCGGCACTATTGGCATCTCTACTTACCCACGTTACTTTCACCTCCATGAAATGTTGAAGCATTTCTTTGATCTCCTGCACGCACGACCCCAACGCGGAGAGGTCTCTAGCTGGGTTGTTAATTGCTGCCACCACTCCCACGTTATCTAGTTCTAGGCGCAGCTTCTGAACATTTATCTCCATGGCCACTTGTATAGCTCGTCTACACGCCAGAACCTCCACCTTCTCCGGACATGAAGCATGGTTGTAGGGATGGCACGCTGCAGCCCTAAAGAGGAATGCTACATCTACGGTCGGGGCCTCAGGCAGGGAGACCCCAGCTCCCCCCGCTCTTCAATTTCGTCGCTGATGCCCTCGCCAAAATGCTGGATTCCGCAGCAACTAATGGCCATATTAAAAACGTTGCCACTCACCTTTTCCCTGACGGATTGTCCTTTTTTTAGAGAAAGGCTTGGCCCAAGTAGGCTCAGACCTAACCCGACTTTGAATTAATAAAGCCATCAACCGGCCAGGATTACACGAGCAGCATACAAACGACACGAAAACGAACAACAAGACAAGCCCGAAAGATAAAAGGGGGGCACTCTGAACTTACAACACATCGGAGAGCTAGTTACAAGAGATACTAAGAAAGAGCACAACTGGCATAAACCGATGACCGCAACCCTCAGGCGCCGAAGACACATGAGGAACGCCACTAGGACAATGAGTGGGCGGCATGAACATGGTTATGCTCTGAAGCTTGGGGACAACACCTCCCTCCACCGCCGAAGAGGGGCACCACCCTCTCGTCTTGGCTCGAAAGACGACTACCGTCGGACATGGGAGACGCTCACCGAGAGCTAGAGAATGCCGCTTCCCGGATCCAAAGCAAACACAAGTCATGACCTCCTTGACGAAGAGAGCACACCAAGCCGGCCACACCATCACGCGCCAAGAATGTCTAAAGGCTGCAGGAAAGCCGCCGAGCAACAACAGAGAGGCGGACAGCGGGACAGCGAGAGGCACTGCACCTGCTGCTGGCCAAAAACCCCACCTTCAGCAACCCTACGCCCGAATCCACACTCCCCAGGCAACGCCTCCATGGAGGGAACGACACACGCGGCACCGCCGCTGCCCAATCCGATCGGATTTTGGGTTTTCACCCGGGAGAGGAAACGGAGGTGGGGAGAAGGAGACCACGACACCGCCTCCAAGAAGGAAACGTCGCCCAAGGCCGACGTCGATGCCGGGCCGAACCAGCCGGCCAGGGGTTTCCCCCGGTCCCGATCTGCATCACCAGCTCCAAACTCCACCGGATCCAGTGACCAGCCGCGGGAAAACAAGCGCAAAGGGGGAGGGAGCGAATTGGGGGCGGCAAACCTCCAGATCTGGCGAGGAAGAGGAGGCCTCCACGCTGTAGCCACCGGGCGCCGACGCCCCACCGCCCCCGCAGTCAAGGATGCCGGCCAGAGCCCTCCGCGAGCGCCGTTCAGGGCAAGAACGGTGACGCCACACCGGCAGGGGCCGCCGCCCCTGGGATCCAGATCCTCCGCTGCAGCAGCGACGAGGGCCTCGCCGCCACCGTCACTGGCGGCCGCGCGGGCTTGCCCGGCGACCACCTCAGGTGGCGACGAGGAGGGAGAGGAGGGGTGGGGGAGGTGGCGCTCAGGAACCCTAGCCGCCGCCTGAGTCGCCCGGTCAGGCGACGCGGGGGCCGAGCGGATACGAACACAGATCTACATTAGGGGCTAACGGCTTGTCTCACCTACAATACGCGGATGACACGATCATCCTCATTGAGAAGGACGACCTGCAGCTTGCAAACCTGAAATTCATTCTCCTATGCTTTGAGTACCTTTCTGGTCTTAAAATCGATTTCAGCAAGAGCGAGGTGTTCGTCCTCAGCTGTGACTCCCCGGAGCAACAACGTATCGCTAACCTTATGAATTGCTCCTTGGGCACTTTCCCGACTACCTACCTGGGTGTCCCTATCTCTCATAGGCGGATTAAGGCGGAATCCTTTCGTCCGCTCGAGAAGAAAGTGGGTGGACAGGTAGCGCCTTGGAGGGGTCGTTATCAGTCCACTGCTGGTAAAGTGGTGCTTACCAACTCTAGTCTATCCTCTCTCCCAACTTTCATCATGGGCTTCTACCGCCTTTTCGCAAGCAACCATGCGTCTTTTGACAAGGACCGTAGCGCCTTCTTCTGGAACACGGCTGAGAACAAGAAATTTTTTAGAATGGTGAAATGGAAACTCATGTGCAGACCCAAGAAGTTCGGCGGACTCGGTATCACTTACACCGCTGTCATGAATCAATGTCTTATGATAAAATGGTGGTGGCGCTTATACTCTGAACCTCCTAATTCTGTGTGGATCCGGATCCTGAAGGCTAAATACTTCCCGAATTGCCCCGCCCTCATGTTGACTGTCAGGTCCGGATCGCAATTTTGGTCGTCCTTGCTGAAACTTCGCGATACTTTCAGAGGCTTGGTACGTTTCCGGGTTGGAGATGGGACATCCACCCGCTTCTGGCTTGATTGGTGGACGGGCACCGGTCCCCTTGCCGTGGCCTTTCCTTCGCTTTTTACTTATGTCTCCAACCCAAATGCCTCGGTGGCTTCTTTGGCAGCTGCTGAGTGGGACTTTGCCTTCCGCCGGACTCTCACTTCTGAAGAGTTCTCTTCTTGGCAAGACCTCATTGCCCTGATCCCCCCGCTCTCGGAGTCCCCTGACGTGTTGGTTTGGCCTCACTCTGCTTCGGGCCGCTTCTCGATCAAATCTCTTTATAACAAGCTCATTCCTGGTAGGACTGATGACCGCTTCAAGGGGCTGTGGCAAGCCCGGATCCCCCTAAAAATCAAGATTTTTCTATGGCAAGCCCTCAGACGTAAACTCCCGGCTAGCGACCAAATCATTAAACGGCATGGCAATGCTAACCCAGCTTGCACCCTTTGAGGAGTGGTGGAAGACACGGAACACATTCTCTTCAACTGCCCATTGGCGCGGTTTGGTTGGAGCTGCGTTCGCTCGTGGCTCTCGTGCACCTGGAGCCCCCAAAGCTTTAACGATCTATTTGAGCTATCCCGCAACCTGTCGGGGCAGAGGCATAGGATCTTCTGGGTTTTCTTTGCGGCTTTGTGCTGGAGCTTATGGACAACCAGGAATAAATTTACTATTGAGCATGTTTTCCCTAACAAGCCTTCTGATTGCCTGTTTAAAATGGTTGCTTTCTTACAGCAGTGGCGCCTCTGTTTAAAGCTGGAGACGTTGATGCTTTCAATTCCCTCATAGCCAAGATCCGCGCGGCTGCCATCAACCTTGGTCATCATGTCGTACCATCTCAAGCTCCTCAAGCTCAGTAATGCTTAGTCTTCTTTTGCTGCCTAGGCCTGCGTGCCTTTTGCCCTAGTGGTTGTACTGTACTTTGCAACCCTGCTTGGTTGCCTCCTTGTTATTCCCCTTTCGACATACCCTGTTCTGTATGGTACTCGTGGTGATTGGCTTTATTTATAAAGTCGGGCGTCTAGCCTTTTCTCAAAAAAACAATTACATAATGTTTACAGGCTGATATTGATCTGGCGGATTTTAATTGGATTAAGGTGGAGGGAAGGGCCACCCTGGTGAAAATCAGGGGGGCGGTGAAGATTATTTAAGGAAAGGCCTGTAACCTTTTGTAGCAGGCCAATACATGTACCATTTTTTAGCTCTGAAAGCGTCATTCTGATCCCTTAGCACACCCCCGCCCCACCTTTGTCTCGGTTTTGTGAGAATGCACCGTCCGAGTTGGCCTTCACCCAGCCCTCTGGAAAGAAAGTTGACATGTGAAGTTCACGTAATTAGCCATTGTATACAAAAGAAAATGTTCAACAAATTTTATATGTTTCATTTTATTTACAAAACAGAATTTATATGGTGTATGTGATAAACATTTTCTTGGTTCATTCTCAAAAAAAAAAAAACTTGGTGTGTACAAAACAAATTTGTCATTGTCTAAGCAATAAGTTTGCCATGGTCAAAAAAAAATTGTGGTCCAAAATATAAATAATGGTCATCGCCGCTCGCCGCGAGAAGTTTGTTTACTACTCCAGCTCGGATTACCGCCATCATCATCGCACGAACACTTTGGACACGAACCAGAGACGGACACTTGAATGCGGAATCCTAATTCGAGTCCAAATGCATGTCCATCATCCACCCGTTCCGGTACTATATATATTCTCACGCCAGGAGGACTCAACTTGCTGAATCAACAGACGATAACGATCGACATTGCACCTACGAACGACCATGGAGCGATATTGCTCGACATCGCCATCGGAAACCGCCGGCGGCGACGCTGAAGCCAAACCCACGGAGGTCACAGCGAACGACGCCGCGTCCACGCTGGAGCCCGGCTCAAGCAGCGCCGCGGCGGCACCCTTCTCCGGTGAGCCCGCTGATGCCGTTTCGCCGCCGGCCGCTGGACAGCAACCAGGCCCGCCGGAGCCGGTCTGGATACGCGCAAGGTTGGGCCTCCTGCTCGACCACCCGCTCCACTTCATCGCCGAGAAGCGCGTCCAGCGGTCGGACCTCGACCTGCAGCAGAGCCGCTTGTCGATGCCGCACGGCGATGCCACCGGCCGCCTCCTCCCGCTCCTCTCCGACGAGCAGCGCCGCGCCGCCAAGCTGGCAAACCCCCGGGAGAGGCCGGAACCGCAGGCGTGCCATAGGGCGCGGCGGAAGAAGCCCGGCGGGCTCGTCGTGCCGGTCTGCGTCAACCGTGCCGGCGACCGGATGGATGCTCAGCTGACACGATGGGAATCTAACGGCAGCACGGTGCTGAAATTCGGAGACCACGGAAGCTTCGTCGACGGGAGTGGCCTGGAAGCGATGGACGAAATCCAGATATGGGCGTTCCAGCGGGACGGCGGTCCATGCTTGGTGATTCACAAGGTCGGCGACGATGAGACAACCGCGACGCCACCAGAAGCGGCGGCAGCAGGGCAGCAAAGCAAGCCGTCTAGTGAAGAATAGGGTTGCATGTCTGTCTGGATGTGTAGGTTAAGTTTTTGTTTAGAGACCCTGAGACCAAATTGTGATGCAAAATACTCCTTCCGTTCCGTTCCGTTCCTAATACACGACGTTTTACGCCTGAAATATAATCTCTAAAGATGGTAAGCATTTACAGGATCATGAGATGCTTCCATGACAAACTAAATGGTTATTTTGTTGGACATCAGCTGTTGATGAAAACTTATAGGATTTATGAAGAAAAAGAAACATGATAAGTCTGTAAAATAGTTATGGCATTATCAGCTATACGGAGGTAGTAAGTAACATTAGAAAGAGAGAGAAGCATGGCAAGAAAACTAATGATGTTCCTAGCGAAACCTGCAAAACCCAACACCTAAAACCCTCTCAGTGTTCATTCCTATCTTGGGACTCAAACTCGCAGTTTTGCGTCCCTTCCAAGCCTGCAAACCTCAAACTCAAAACATGAAAGTGTGCCATCATATACTTGGCAACCGACAGAACAGCTGTGGCGCCGATTATCTCGGTAAACCGAGGTACACAAGTTGCACATAATACTGACCTCAAGAAGTAATAACAGCTAAAAGGTCAAGGAACACCCTAGTAAACAAATTAGAAGAACGAAGAGGGCAATTAGGTTGGCTTGTGTTCAGATTTAGGTGTTCCCTAAATCAGAAACTAAGAGCACAGTTGTGAAAAAGATTAACTTTGTATGCAAACCAGAAACATGTACCGCATCATATTACCATAGGAACATATTACATATACATGAAAGGTATGCAAATGCAAACTGGGGGCAGACATTCCAACCATAGTGCTTTAACTATGAGCACATGAGCTGCACAGCTAAGACATGATCATAGGAGAACAAGTCCCTTCTAAATTTAATTAAGGACATTTGTCATATATCAAGTTATCATTTATGAAACATACTCACACGCAGATGGAAATTCTGCACAACATACTCAGCCAGTTTCCCTGTCCACAACTCTTGCCTGTTCCCGTGTTGTAAATGATCTGCACATCAGCAAAGTAGACACTGTGTTTTAGAACATAGAGAAAACCCATACAAAGAACACCGACGGAAACAGAACCGCGCACTGCAAGAATAGCCTAGATAAGGCGAGGAAGCAATACAATCAGTCTTGATAAGAAACATATTTAAATTATTTCAGGGTTTAACAAGAACTTAAAACTGCATGCTCAACAATTAATGAGTATAACGATCAATCCAGCCGCCTGTGAGAACTAAGAAGGTTCGCCTATGAGAACGTGAGAGTTTGGGCGTACCTGAAGAGCTGGCCAAGGCGCTCGATGTCAAAACCAGTTCCCCTGTCCACAACTCTTGCCTGTTCCCTTGTTGTAAATGATCTGAACATCAGCAAAGTAAGACACTGTGTTTTAGAACATAGAGAAAAACCATACAAAGAACACCGACGAAACAGAACCACGCACTGCATGAATAACCTAGATAAGGCGAGGAAGCAATGCAATCAGTCTTGATAAGAAACATATTTACATTATTTCAGGGTTTATCAAGAAGTTACAACTGCATGCTCAACAAGTAATGCGTATAACCAATCAATCCAGCCACCTGTGAGAACTAAGAAGGCTCACCTATGAGAACGTGAGAGTTCAGGAGTACCTGAAGAACTGGCGAAGGCGCTCGGTGTCAAAGCCATAGGGTAGGTTCCCAGCGGACACAGTGGCCTCCTCGCCCGGCTCAAAGTTGCGCTTGAATGATTGCCTCAGTGTTACCCACTTTGTGTCCTTGTCGGTGGCATGACAATGACCACCATTCAAGAGGCCTTTGCCCCATTGCTTGCATGGAGCTGGAGCATCACACACATAACAGTAGCACTGCATTTGAAAAGAAAAAGAACAGCAACGGGGCCGCATTACAAAAGCTATGCTGTCAACTCTGCTACTGTAATCATATTACCAACAGAATCAGGGACAGGGGGTGACAATGCCTGTGACTTACCATTTTACAATGCTTTGGGTGAGGAGTGGTGCTAAAGGGCAATTCAGAACATAAATGCCGCGGGTGAGGGAAATCCTTGCACGCTATCTGCAGAAGGATGGCATGTAGTAGCTGCGATTTAGAATGCCAACACAGTCCACAGGCAAACTGCAGTAAAACTGAAGATGCTCATCGACAGTAAGGATGAATAACATGGACAGATACTTCAGCAGACCACCTCCATGTTACAGGTTGAACAGTGAAAGTCTTTCGGGAAAGTATATTCTGAAGCAGTGAACGTGCAATACTTATACTCCTTGGTATGGGTTTTCTCTATGTTCTCTGAGTCTGAGCCAAGGTTGTGATTCCGAGTCTGAGCCACGGTTCGATTCGAAATGAAATTTCCGACGAAATCAGTGGTCTGCTCATCTCTAGGCACGGACTCCAGCGTAACAAGGTTCGCACTGCTTCAGTGAAATGCGCAAAAATTGCGTGGATCGAAGCGGAAGGGAGCAAACCAATCTGTACCTTGCCTTTGACCGCGACGATCTCCACCTCGTCTGACGCGCCGTCCCCCGCGCCCCTCCCCTTGGCGCACGCAACCACAGCCGGCCCGTCAGGGTCGCCGTCCAGGATCACGCAGTCGTCGTCGTTGTCGTCGTTGTCCTTTCTGGCGCGAACGCCGCGGGACTTGCCCTTCTTCCTCCGCGGCACTGGCACCGGCGGCGGCGAGTCCCCGCGCAACGCGACCCATCCGAGGGAGCCGGGCGAGACAGACCGCCTCGGGGAGCCCTCGTCCTCGTCGGAGCTGATCACCACCACGTCGCCCGGCGGCGGCCCCATCCGCCGAGGAGCGCGATGCCGGCAAGGCGGCCCGTGGGCTTCGGGTTTGACCGCCGGGAGGGGAGCGCGGCGAGCTGGGAAGCGGACGAACAGGCTGGGCGAGGCGGGGAAAGTGGCCGGCCAGCGATTGGAGGAGGGAGGCGGCGCGACCGCGGCATCCGATGGGTGACTGCGCAGACGATGTGGGGCCCACCCGTTTGGCAGCTCGGGGGCGGCTGCTTTCGCCCGCCCGCTCCGGTTCTCGAAATTTTGAATTTTCGGGGGGTACGCCACAGGATACGTACACGTGGACAGACCTCCACACGACATATTCGTTCATCAAAAGGATGGATCTGATTTTATTTTTCTAAAAGAAATAGATAGCCAAGACACTGTATCGGCTACTTCAAATTTGATCCGAAGAAGAGGAATTTAGTTTGAGGAAATGCACATTCTTATTTATTTTTTATCTCCCAAAAAAGAGGACACGCATGGTATGTATCCTCCTTCGAAACATGGGATTAAAATTTGACAGGGGCACACGTACAAAAAAGTGGGTGCAAATCACACTGAAAGCAAGTGAGGAGTAAGATGCCTTATAACTTTTTTGTGGGAAGTTAAAATACCTCTTAGAGTAAGGACATTCCTCTGGTTAGTTTTGAAAACAAATCACCCTAACTAGAGATGCTCTTCTCCATAGGAGTAGAAGTTGTGAACCCGGATGTCTTTTCTATAGCAAATATGAATCGGTAAATCATCTTTTCTTTCCTTTAGCGAGATGTATTTGGAACATAGTGAGTTGAAGACTATGCATAACATATGGTAGGGACATTTTATCAATCATTCCCCTCCCTCCACCATGCAAAGAGCATGTCACATACCAAATTTTCAAATTCAGGATATGAACAATAGAGCATATGCATATCATGGTTTCATTGCATATTGGCTATTTTATAAACCCAAAAAATATACCAAATTTGACTTTATTCTATAGCCATATGAATTACCTTTGCATAAAATGGTCTTTTCAAAATTCGATATGGGTAGGAAATGAATCTTCCTAAGATTATATTTTCCCTAGTTCTATTGGTTTAGTTTCGTGTTCAAATAATTTAAAATGATTTGAATTTGGGCCAATTCAAACTCATTTAAATTATGGGTTTAAATAAGAAAGACTCGGGACGAACCATACTAGTCCACCCCCACCCCCTCTCATGCGCGTGCCAGCGCAATCTAGTGAACCAGGCCGACCCAGCCAGCCCAGTAAGCCCCCCTCTAACTTAAGGGACCCGGTATGATAGGAACTAATCGTAGCCATTCGTGCTTAATCAAGCGACAACCACCACCCACATTATCATTCTCTCACACGCGTGGGCCTCGCTTGTCAGCTCCACCACCCACCTCTCACATGAACGGCCAAAATCCACAACCGCCGGCGCCGGCATCCCTATGATACGCCTAGACGTACCCAGCACCTCCCAGCCTCCCTATAAATCCTCCTCGGCCTCCTCTTCCATTTCCCAAGCTCGCTCGCACCAATATGCCGCCAGGCCGCTTGGAAACATCTAAGCCTCTACCGCCATGTTGCGAGGAGCTATTCCGCCGCCGCCGGTGAGCCTCCGCCGTCTATTTGGTCACCAACCGACGTGCACATCTCTCTTATATCCCCTAACCCATCTGCTTGTCCAGGAGAGCACCAGGGCGTCCATTTCGTGCACCCCCCTCCCCGATGCACCCAAGCACGACCGCAACTCTGGCAAGCCGCCGCCGACGTAGAGGGCGAGACCGACAACATCGAAGCCATGCATGAGTTCACCACGACGAGGAGCACCTCGACAATCGCTTCCCGAGCCCCGAAGACCACCGGAAATGACGCAACCGTCGAACCCGAGCGCCACCACCGCCGACGTTTTCCGTCTTTGGCGACCTAGTGATGTCTACTACGTAACTTTATTCTTGTAGACATGTGTTGGGCCTCCAAGCGCAGAGTTTTGTAGGACAGTAGCAATTTTCCCTCAAGTCGATGACCTAAGGTTTATCAAACTGTGAGAGGTGTAGGATGAAGATGGTCTCTCTCAAACGACCCTGCAACCAAATACAAGAAATCTCTTGTGTCCCCAACACATCCAATACAATGGCAAATTGTATAGGTGCACTAGTTCGGCGAAGAGATGGTGATAAAAGTGTAATATGGATAGTAGATATTGGTTTTTGTAATATGAAATTATAA
The DNA here is from genome assembly GCF_018294505.1 of Triticum aestivum. Classification (NCBI taxonomy): domain Eukaryota; kingdom Viridiplantae; phylum Streptophyta; class Magnoliopsida; order Poales; family Poaceae; genus Triticum; species Triticum aestivum. The sequence continues at coordinate 389,902,768 of NC_057808.1, read as the reverse complement.
AAACAGCAAGGTGACTAATAGTAAACGGGCACAAAAATGGTTTTGCAATGCTTAAAAACAAGGCCTAGGGTCCGTACTTTCGCTAGTGCAATCTCTCAATAGTGCTAACATAGTTGGATCATATTATTATTCCTCAAAGTGTAACGAAGAATCACTCCCGAGTTCCTATTAGCGGAGAACAAAAGATAGGAATTGTTTGTAGGGTACGAAGCCACCTCAAAGCTATTCTTTCTGTTCGATCTATTCAAGAGTTCGTACTAAAATATGTCAGGACCGGGTTTCGGGATATTAATTTCCCAGAAAATGGCCCTTGTGCTCACCAGCCCCAGGATTACTGTTAGCTGATGAGGCACCAACTTGATACAGAAATTCCAAGCAAAGTACAAAATATGTAGTACAAGACCATTGTGGCCTATGAGTACAACACTTGGTTTCTAGTGGTTGATGGCGGAAGCGGTTCGTGGTTCATCTGCGTCTATGGGACTCCATTTCCCACAGGAACAGCTGACCGGGATAACTCCTATCTTCGCGAGGCTGCTATCACCATTGCGTAGGTTCCGGGGCTGTCATCGCAACGCTCCTCTCCGTGCGAGAAATCTGGCCAAGACAATAGCCAGGGACAAGCCAGTGAGTACTTTTGAATGTACTCGCAAACATTATGAACACGGGTATAATATAACAAGGGATAATCATGCTCCGAAATATTCTATGATCATCACGTCAGTCACGAGATAAAAAAAATATCCATGATGCACGCATGTAGGTTGTTCATATAAAATATGAATATGCAATACGGGAATAGAAATAGAATGCACCGATCGAGTGTCTGAAGCGACGCCTCGAAAGGATAATAAGATAAATCATGCCTCAGTCGGGCGTCTGAGCGACACCACATAAAGGGCTTATAAATAAAAGAAATAACAAGCATGCCACAGTCGGGCGTCTGTACGACACCACAGAAAGGGCTTATAAATAATTTAAATAACAAGCATGCCACAGTCGGGCGTCTGAGCGACACCACATAAAGGGCTTATTAATGATTTAAATAACAAGCATGCCACAGTCGGGCGTCTGAGCGACACCACATAAAGGGCTTATAAATAATTTAAATAACAAGCATGCCACAGTCGGGCGTCTGAGCGACACCACATAAAGGGCTTATAAATAATTTAAATAACAAGCATGCCACAGTCGGGCGTCTGAGCGACACCACATAAAGGGCTTATAAATAATTTAAATAACAAGCATGCCACAGTCGGGCGTCTGAGCGACACCACATAAAGGGCTTATAAATAAGAATAATCACAGTGAATATTCAGGAGGTAGAACCGTCCCAGGGATACTCAATAATTCAAACAACGTAAATGGTTAGTCTACAATAATCATCATCATCATATGTCACAGGCCATAACCAATGTTCTGATTTAGCAGTTTCTCCTCCGAAGACCAACACTAAGACCGACACTTGACCCATCTCAGACTGTAGTCCTTACCCATGGAAACGACTATTCGAATAGGTTTAACCTCTGCAGAGGGTGTACTCTTTACCCACGAGTAACGGAATTATTTAGTCCCTCGGGACTAATTCCGTCTACGGTCTTTTAATTGAAAACACACTTGACCGCACACACCAGCCTAACTTACCGGTGTCTGGAATCACCCACGACACCTGTCAAGCAAAACTCTAAGTGGGGAGGCTACAACCTCGATTAGCATGGGATCACGCGCGCAAACTAGGGAAGCCACTCCCCTCGGCTACAACCGGAAACACCCATGCCCCCGGACCAGGTGGCATGCCTACCGAATGCCTCCGGTATCCTCCACCATGGCCTCTCTGTACGGTGTGTGCTTGAAGGGGTTGACAACTTACTGAACCGTACCCTACCGGCGGCAGAGACAAGTGGTAGTACGAAACAAGTATGGGGGTTACTGGAACAAGACTCGATCTACGGCCGACTCAGGAGGTCCAAGTATTCCCTGTATGATTAGCATCACAAATATACTTCAATTAACCGACAGAATCACCACTCATCCTACCTCATCATGCCATACCGGACACACTCGTCTCGACGAGGAACTAGGGACAAGCTCGTGTCTACCCAAGACAGAGACTTTCCCGGCTTCCTTCCGGTATGCATGAGCAGCTTACGAGGATGATTACTATCACCAGCATATCCATTTCTAACAGCAAAGAAACTCCATTATGCACTCATGCGTATGATTGTATCGTCACATAAAATAACGAATGCTCCATGTCAAGGTGGTGTTGTAAACCTAACAAACGACACACAAAAATATTATGCCAGGGTTCAGAATGCTTGCCTTCAAGTTGTGGAGAGGCAGGGTGCATTCCAGAACTTTTGAAAGTTTTCTCCTCTCTCCAAAAATCCTATTTTTGAAAATATCCAAATTAACACATAGTTTCAAAATAGAACAAAAAAGTTGTTTGGAAAATTTTCAAATAAATACTAAAATAAAATAGACAGAATTTGAGAAACAACAGAAAAAGAATCAAGTCATTTGGACTTATATTTTAAAAGCTATAGCCAGTCAAAGTTCCGTTTTTAAATAAAACACAAAAGAAAACGGTTCGAATAGAAATGCGCTTTCGAGACGGAGGAGACATACTTCTGGGTTTACGCTTTCACTTAAAACAGCGCGGGCCGGCTCGGGGTCACTGACAGTGGGTCCACGGGGCCCACTGGTCAGGTTTGACCAGTCGCCTCTCCCTCCTCTTCCTCTGCCCGAGCGGAGGCGGGACTCCGGCGATCGCCGTCGACGAACGGCGGCTCCCCGCGGGATTCTGAGGGCGGGGATGGATCCGCTGGTTCGGGGCGGTCCTCCCGGTGGTCGAGGAGGAGGCGGGGATGGAGGGAGTCGCCGGCGGCGAGCTCCGCGGCGGACGGCAGCCTCGGGAGGTTAGGGGCTTTGGGCTACGGTGGTTCCCGAGTGAGTTTGAGGTGCTGGGCAGCTTCGCACGGTCAAGGGGAGTCGGTCGGTGGCGCTGGAAGGACTAGGGAGGCCTTGCTTGCGACGAAATGGACCGGAGGGCGGCGGCGGCCGAACCTGCCGGAGATGGGGAAGACGGCCTCTTCCGGTCAATCCGCGGCTAGGGGAGCACTAGGGGGATGGCCTGAGGTCGCCTGAGGGTCTGGACGAGCTCGGGGACTCCTATTTATAGTTGGACGAGGTCGGTTCCGCGGTGGCCGTGGATAAGAACGCCGGCGACCGCCGTTCTGTAGCTGCAGGGCGACGTGGCGGCGACGAGCGCTTGCCGACGAGTTTGTGGATGAGCTCGAGCTGTTCCAGGGGGCAGCTGGCGCGCGCGGGTGGCTTGGGCGGCGCTGCCCACGGCAGGAGCTGCTGCCGACGCCGGCGTGCCGCCAAGGGAGCTCTGATGGTGGCGCTGCAGGGCGCCAGGGTGGCTTGGAGGGTTCTGGCGAGCGGGCGAGGGCAGGGCGTGGCTCTGCAGGCAAGCGAGGGCCAGGGCGGGACGCGGCGACCCGTGCGCACGCACGTGCAAAACGCGCGCTCTGGCCGCGCCCAGCGCACGCACGCTACGTGCTCGACGTAATGCCAGGGCGTGCTAGAGGATTAGGATGAGGCTGGGGATTAGCAGGCCTGGGTCAGTGGCGGCTAGGAGACTAGTGGACATGCTGGTTTGTCCAGAGGGGCAAGATCATAGTGCAAACATAAAACTATGCCAAAGCTGTCCATGAACGCAAGGTGCTCGACAGAATGCCATGAGCATCTAGGGAACTCTTGGGGTGGCCAGTGTCTCTTTAGATGATAAAGAGGGTGGCAAGGTTAGTTGGTCAAGACCATAAACTTGTTAGTGCAAATATTTGAGAATACCAATTTTGAGCAGAAACTAAAAGCTATCATCTCATGAACCAAAAATACTCCAATGGGTCCACTCTCCTGGACTTAAGGGTTTTGTATGGAGGACTACAAGCAGGAAAAAGCTCATGGGCACTAGAGCAACATAAATTAGGGTTGCAGTAGAAAAAGCCAAACTGGACCAGAATGAAGATGAGGATGATTTGCTCAATTTTTTCAAAGAACACCAGTGGGTTAATGCATAAAGTTGAAGTATATGCATCTACTGACATCTCCAAACACTTGGAAGAATTTTTAAAGAAATATTTAAATAGGTTGTAGTGCAAAAATACCTACTGGACCAGATTTGAAAATTTGGTGTAGAGCTCAAAATCTCCAATGACCAAAAGATATTTTTGCATAAAAGTGATGTGGAAACATCACATGACATCCCCAAATTTTGGTGAAAATTTTAAATGCATTTATCAAATGGTTGTAGTGCACAAGAGGCTCCAAATTTATGGAAAAATCATTTTAAAAGAATAAAGCTCAGGAAAAACTATTATGCAAATAAATCCACTGATGAAGAATTGTTTTATTGAGAGAGTGTACAAGTCCAATAATATTTTTGGAAAGTTTCCACTTGAGGTAAAAACTACACAATATTAAAGAAAAGAGAGGTTCTGAAATCAAAGGATAAATCCAGAAAATAAAAATTTAATTTCCTGGCAAAATTTTAATTAATAAAACAAGGTCAAAATTTTGGGGTGTTACAAAATAACACAAAGCTATTGTTTCCGTTCGATCTATCCTAGAGTTCGTACTAGAATAACACCAAAGCATATTCATATTCATAGTACTCAATCCACACAAAGAACTATAAAGAGACCCCAAAGTTTCTGTCGGAGAAAAACGTGCATCAACCCCTATGCATAGATTACCCCCAATATCACCGCGGGAATCCGCGAGTTGAATGCCATAACATATATCAAGTGAATCAATAAGATACCCCAATTGTCACCTCAAGTATTCATACCGCAAGACATATATCATGTGTTCTCATCTCTGAATATTCAATCCGACATGACAAAATTTCAAAGGGTAAAGATTCAATTCATCACAAGAAGAGTATAGAGGGGATAAATATCATATGATCCGACTATATTAACAAATCCCATGATATAGATCACAAGAGAGAGAGATAGAGATAAATCACATAGCTATTGGTACAAACCCTCAGCCCTGAGGGTGGACTACTCCCTCCTCATCATGGTGGCCGCTGGGATGATGAAGATGGCCACCGGAGATGATTCCCCCCTCCGGCAAGTTGCCGGAATGGGTCTAGATTGGTTTTCGGTGGCTACGGAGCCCTGCGACGGCAGAACTTTTGATCTAGGTTAACCCCGAGGGGTTTCAGAATATTTGGGAATTTATAGTGCAAAGAAGGGGTACGGGAAGGCCACCGAGGTGGGCTCAACCCACCTGGGCGCGCCAGGGGGCCCTAGCGCGCCCAGGTGGGTTATGCCCCCCTCGGGGCACCCCCCAGGTGCTGCTCTGGCCCATCAGGAGTCTTCTGGCCCATAAAAAATCCACAAAAAGTTTCGCTGTGTTTGGACTCCGTTTAATATTGATTTTCTGCGATGTAAAAAACAAGCAAAAAACAACAACTGGCACTGGGCACTGGGTCAATAGGTTAGTCCCCAAAAATGATATAAAGTTGCTATAAAATGATTGTAAAACATCCAAGAATGATAAAATAACAGCATGAATACTTCATAAATTATAGATACGTTGGGGACGTATCAGCATCCCCAAGCTTAATTCCTACTCGTCCTCGAGTAGGTAAATGATAAAAGAAATAATTTATGAAGTGTGAATGCTAGAAAAGTGCACAAGTTTGATCAATGATAATTTCAATCACTTTTCCTAGCATCATAACAACAATTCTTTATTATAAAACTTCTCATGTTATAGTGGCAACCCATTCACATGTTAAGGTTCAAACAATGAATTCTCTTGAAACTCAACAACCTATGTTCTCAGTCACCAAGCAATTGCAATTCAAATTATTCAACAGAGTTTACGTTAGAGCTCCACATACTCAACCATCATATAGTCTTCTATGATTGCTAATACTCACCTTGAACACATCAGCAAAACGTTTCAACCGGACACATAGAAAGATAGGGGCTTATTATTTTGCCTCCCAAAGTATTCACCTCAAGGGTGATGTCAACAATAATAACTCATGCTACCCATATCCAACTGGATATGTGTGCCTAGATCTTTCCTCACCACATGATGCTTGCCAAAAGAGAAAAATAAAATGGAATAGAGAGAAGAACTTTGACTCTTTGCATAAAAGTAAAAGATAGGCCCTTCGGAGAGGGAAGCAGAGGTTGCCATGTGCTTATTTGTTTGTATGCTCAACCCCTTAGTGCAAAAGAACGTCACGTTATATTGCCCCTTATGATAGCAACCTTTATTATGCAGTCCGTCGCTTTTATTGCTTTGCCATCATAAGTTCGTACAACGCTCAATTTTCTCTTAGACTAAATGATCTCACATTTTTTGAAGCAATTTTATTGCCTTATTGCACCGATGACAACTTACTTGAAGGATCTTGCTCAATCCTTAGGTAGGTATGGTGGACTCTTGAAAATAAGATTTGGGTTTAAGGGTTTTTGGATGCACAAGTAGTATCTCTACTTGGTGCAGAATTTTTGGCTAGCAAAGATGGGGGGCAAGCACCACATGTTGAAGGATCTATGACAATATAACTTCTATGTGAATATGAACAAACATAAACCATTACGTTGTCTTCCTTGTCCAACGTCAACAATTTTGGCATATAATATTTTGATGGGGGCTCACAATCACAAAAAGATTTCCATGATAGTGTATTTGCATGTGAAAGTTCTCTTCCTTATACTAATTATTCGGGAATTGCTTGTATGACCAATATTGTGATTGTCAAGCCTCAAAAGATTTCACTTTCTAAACCCAATGTGAAGCTACCACTAGGCATGATATGATTTCAACTTCATGACATTCAATTTATTTAACAATTTACTCATAGGATATAAGTGAAGCACAAGAGTAAATGACATAGAAAAGAGCTTCGTTGACGGGATGTAAATTCCGCTTACTTAGCCTCCCTGGCAATTATTTGAGGACTCTATTTTATTTAAAAACTTTCAGATCTAAGTATTTTATTAAAACAGCAAGCAAAAACAAAATAAAATGACATCTTAAGAATAGCACAACTCATGTGAAGAAGCAAAAACTTAGGCTCAACCGATACTAACCGATAATTGTTGAAGAAGAAAGGTGGGATGCCTACCGGGGCATCCCCAAGCTTAGATGCTTGAGACTTCTTGAAATATTATCTTGGGGTGCCTTGGGCATCCCCAGGCCTGAGCTTTTGTGTCTCTTTAATTCTTCTCATATCACGGTTTTCCTAAATCTCAAAAGCTTCATCCACACAAAACTCAACAAGAACTCGTGAGATAAGTTAGTATAAACCAATGCAATAACCTTATCATTCTCTACTGTAGAAAATCACTAAAATTATTATTCAACATTGCATACTAAATGCCTCTTCTTAAACTCCAAATATTATGAAAATTTACCACACTGTAGAAAATTTATCAGAGCTCGTTTTGCAAAAAGTTTCAACATTTTATCACATTCTGACTTTTCTAGGGAATTTTTGCAACAACGGTGAACTTTCCGTTTTCAAACAGCAACATGTATACTTGCAAAATAAGCATGGTAAAGGCTATCAATGCCACTTTTATTGAAATAAAAGATGCAAAACATTATTCTAAATAGCAGCAAGCAAATCCTAGCAAAATAAAATGATGCTCCAAGAAAAACACATATCATGTGACGAATGAAAACATAGCTCCAAGTGAGGTTACCGATAATGTTGGAGATGAAAGAGGGGATGCCTTCTGGGGCATCCCCAAGCTTAGTTGCTTGGATCTTCCTTGAATATTACCTTTGGGTGCCTTGGGCATCCCCAAGCTTAGGGTCTTGTCACTCATTCTCCTCATATCGACATCTCGCCCATAACTTGAAAACTTCAATCACACAAAACTTAACGGAACTTCGTGAGATAGTTAGTATGATAAAGAGCAAACCATTTCACTTTGGGACTGACAAACACAAGTTTCATAATTATTTCCACACAATGCCTACTGTAGCATATCATTTCCACAATTTATATTGAGCAATATATCAAGGAAATATGCCCTAGAGGCAATAATAAAGTTGTTATTTATATTTCCTTATATCATGATAAATGTTTATTATTCATGCTAGAATTGTATTAACCGGAAACTTAGTACATGTGTGAATACGTAGACAAACAGAGTGTCCCTAGTATGCCTCTACTTGACTAGCTCGTTCATCAAAGATAGTTAAGTTTCCTGACCATAGACATGTGTTGTCATTTGATGAACGGGATCACATCATTAGAGAATGATGTGATGGACAAGACCCATCCGTCAGCTTAGCATAAATGATCGTTTAGTTTTATTTGCTATTGCTTTCATCATGACTTATACATGTTCCTCTGACTATGAGATTATGCAATTCCCGAATACTGCAGGAACACCTTGTGTGCTATCAAACGTCATAACGTAACTGGGTGATTATAAAGATGCTCTACAGGTGTCTCCGATGGTGTTTGTTGAGTTGGCATAGATCGAGATTAGGATTTGTCACTCCGTGTATCGGAGAGGTATCTCTGGGCCCTCTCGGTAATGCACATCATTATAAGCCTTGCAAGCAATGTGACAAATGAGTTAGTTGCGTGGTGATGCATTATAGAACGAGTAAAGAGACTTGCCGGTAATGAGATTGAACTAGGTATGATGATACCGACGATCAAATCTCGGGCAAGTAACATACCGATGACAAAGGGAACAACGTATGTTGTTATGCGGTTTGACCGATAAAGCTCTTCGTAGAATATGTAGGAGCCAATATGAGCATCCAGGTTCCGCTATTGGTTATTCACCGGAGATGTGTCTCGGTCATGTCTACATAGTTCTCGAACCCGTAGGGTCCGCACGCTTAACGTTCGATGACGATTTGTATTATGAGTTATGTGATTTGATGTACCGAAGGTTGTTCGGAGTCCCAGAAGAGATCACGGACATGACGAGGAGTCTCGAAATGGTCGAGACGTAAAGATCGATATATTTGAAGGCTATATTCGGACATCGGAAAGGTTTTGAGTGATTCGGGTATTTTTCGGAGTAGCGAAGAGTTACGGGAATTCGCCGGGGGAAGTAGTGGGCCTTAATGGGCCATACGGGAAAGGAGAGAAGGGCATCAAGGGGTGGCCGCGTGCCCCCCCATGGCATGTCCGAATTGGACTAGGGAGGGGGCGGCACCCCCTCTCTTTCGTTCTCCCTCTCCTACTCCTTCCCTCTCCCCCTCTTGGAAAAGGAAGGGGACTCCAACTAGGATTGGGAATCCTAGTTGGACTCCCCCTATAGGCGCGCCCCTCCTAGGCCGGCCTCCTCTTCCCCCCTTCTTTATATACGTGGGCAAGGGTGTAACACCCCGGATGTAACTTTCCATATTTGTAACTCCAACTCTTGCCATTTTCGGCCATGTGTTATGATATTTCCTTCGTGGTCGGGTTTTGTTTTCGTTTTGTATTTTTTTTCATGTCATGCATCTCATATCATGTCATCATGTGCACTGCATTTGCATACCTGTTCGTCTCATGCATCCGAGTATTTTCCCCGTTGTCCGTTTTGCAATCCGGCACTCCCACCTCCTCCGGCGCACCCCTCTTGTTTCGTTTCGTGAGCGGGTGTTGAACGTTCTCGGAATGGACCGAGGCTTGCCAAGTGGCCTTGGTATACCACCGGTAGACCACCTGTCAAGTTTCGTTCCATTTGGAAGTCGTTTGGTACTCCAACGGTTAACCGGGCAACCGCAAAGTCCTTTTGTGTGTTGCAGCAAAACCCCCTCCAAACAGCCCAAAAACCCCTCTAAGTCTCTTCCATGCTCTAGGTCGTTCGATCATGATCGTGTGGGCGAAAACCGCACCTCGTTTGGAGTCTCCTAGCTCCCTCTACCTATATATACACCTCCCCTCCGAATACATTCGCTGTCCAAAACCCTAAAAATCGCCTCCGGCGCCGCCGGACGTGTTCGTACCGCGCCGGACGAAGCCGCCGCCGCCTCCAGCCACCCACGCGCTGCCACGTGGCGCCCCACCGCCGCGCGCGCCGCCGGCCCGCCGGGCCCGTGGCTGGCCCCCGAGCCCGCGCGCCTCCGCTCCCGTGCGCCGCCGCCGCACCTCGCCTCCGCCCGCCGCCTCGCCGTCGCCTTGCCATCACCAACGCCGCCGCCGCGGCCCCGAGGCCGCCGCCCTCGACGCCGGTCGCCGCCGCCTCCTCGTCCTCGCCTCCTTCCCCGACCCGGCGCTTCTTCCTCCTCTCCTCCGGCCGCCGCGCTCTCCTCCACTCCCGCGAACCTCCGGCCGCCCCGACGAGTCTGAGCCCCGGCCAGATCCAATCGACCCCGACGGTTGACTTTCCCCTCCCCCGTTTTTTTCTCCAAGTCCTTCGCATTTTACAGTATATGCCCCTGTTCATCGCATCATAACTTTCTGCATATAGCTCCGTTTCGTGCGTTTAATATATTGAATTGTTCGTCTCGAGATGTTCTTCATTTTGTTACATTGCACTATGTTCATTTGAGTCCATCTTGATGCCCAAATATCTAGTGCAAGAGTGCTAGTTGCTGTTAACTGCTGTTACTTATCAGAACTTGGTGATTTGTTATTTTAGTTGCATTTAATCTATGCATCTTATGAGTATGAGCTCTACATGTGTTTTGTTGTATGCCATGCCATCTTTACAGAGGTGTATGCCATGTATTTTTGTGATCTCTGTGGTGACTAGCACAAGCATGCAAACTAGGCTCCGTAATGTTTCTGATTTCAGGGACTTGGTAAATCTACCAAGTCTTTGTCTGCTGTTATTTTGTTGCTATGTATCCATGTGTCTACAGAGAGATCTATGCTCCTTTTGGAGATATTCAGTAAGGATGTTTTGTAGGTATTGTTGTATTTGATCCATTCATGCCCTTGTTTTCAATTATGGAGTGCCATAGCATGACTCAATCTTTCTCTACTTTTGCTATAAAATATTTCTGGCAGATTGTTTACGTGTTATTCAATTTTGCCAAGCTTGTTGTAGTTTATCCATACATGCTATGTACTTGATCTTGCCATGGATAGCTTCATAAACATGCTATCTTGCTGTAGGTATGCTTGTTTTGTCATGCATTGATTTGTGATGAGTGCATCAAGCTCACCAAGATGCTTTCATATTACTGTTTCTGCCATGCTCTGTTTTCTGCTAAGTCTGAAACCTGTTAACGAAACTTGTTATGTTTACATGGTGGCCATCATATCTTCTGGTCCTTGTTGGCTTATGGTCAGTAAGGGACTTTTGTCATATGCATTTATTAGAATACTGGCATGCCTTTTTTTGCCATGTTAAGTTCCTGTAGCATGTTGATTTCGTGCTCTGAACATTGCTGCCTGATGCTGTTTTCTGCCATGTCCAGTAATTTCACCAAGTCTGTGAACCTGTTATCTTTTGCACTTTTGCCATGCTTGTTTGAACCTGCTGTGGTGTGATCTAGCCGTAGCTCAGTGTTCATCTTTTGTCAAGCATCTCCTGTAGATTACTGCAATATGCTTTGTTGCTATGTTGGGGTGCTGTAGCATTGTTACTTGTTGCATTCTAAGTGCTATCATGCTGTTAATCGCAGATTCGTGTCATTCTTGTTTTGCTTGCCATTTGCAAACCGTGCATCCGTTTCCGGTGATCTTTATATCGATTTCAACCGAAATCATCTCATCTTTCCAGTGGCATGCTTGGTTTGCCAAATTACTGCCTTGTTCATCATTTTTTTCTTCCGAAGCACGCATATGCATCGCATATCATATCTTGCATATCATTCATGTATTGCATCATGTTGCTTGTGCATTTCCCGTGGTTGATTGTGGTTCCGTTGCTTGTGCTCTTGTTTTGGGTAGAGCCGGGAGACGAGTTCGTGAATGAGGAACCTGTTGAGTACGCTTACGAGGATCAAGCTTTCGACAACTCTGAGAACCTTGCAGGCAAGATGACCACACCCTCGAAATCACTTCTATCTTTGCTTTGCTAGTTGTTCGTTCTATTGCCATGCTGCGCTACCTACCACTTGCTATATCATGCCTCCCATATTGCCATGTCAGCCCCAAACCATCTTTTCCTAGCAAACCATTGTTTGGCTAAGTTACCGCTTTTGCTCAGCCCTTCTTATAGCGTTGCTAGTTGCATGTGAAGTTGAAGTTGGTTCCATGTTGGAACATGGATATTTTGGGATATCACAATATCTCTTATTTAATTAATGCATCTATATATTTGGTAAAGGGTGGAAGGCTCGGCCTTATGCCTGGTGTTTTGTTCCACTCTTGCCGCCCTAGTTTTCCGTCATACCGGTATTATGTTCCTTGAGTTTGCGTTCCTTACGCGGTTGGGTGATTTGTGGGACCCCCTTGACAGTTCTTGAATAAAACTCCTCCAGCAAGGCCCAACCTTGGTTTTACCATTTGCCACCTAAGCCTTTTCCCCCGGATTTTCGCGAGCCCGAGGGTTATCTTTATTTAAACCCCCGGGCCAGTGCTCCTCTGAGTATTGGTCCAACCTGTCAGTCACTGGTGGCCACCAGGGGCAACTCTGGGCTCGCCTATCGGAAGCTTGGACAATCCGGTGTGCCCTGAGAACGAGATATGTGCAGCTCCTATCGGGATTTGTCGGCACATTCGGGTGGCTTTGCTGGTCTTGTTTTACCATTGTCGAAATGTCTTGTAAACCGGGATTCCGAGACTGCTCGGGTCTTCCTGGGAGAAGGTTTATCCTTCGTTGACCGTGAGAGCTTATGATGGGCTAAGTTGGGACACCCCTACAGGGTATTATCTTTCGAAAGCCGTGCCCGCGGTTATGAGGCAGATGGGAATTTGTTAATGTCCGGTTGCAGAGAACTTGTCACTTGACCCAAGTAAACTACATCAACTGTGTGTGTAGCCGTGATGGTCTCTTCTCGGCGGAGTCCGGGAAGTGAACACGGTTTGAGTTATGAATGACGTAAGTAGGAGTTCAGGATCACTTCTTGGTCATTGCTAGATGACGACCGTTCCGTTGCTTCTCTTCTCGCTCTCTTTTGCGTATGTTAGCCACTATATATGTTTAGTGCCTGCTGTAGCTCCATCTCATTACAACATCCTTTCCCATAAGCTTAAATAGTCTTAATCTCGCGGGTGTGAGATTTCTGAGTCCTCGTGACTCACAGATTCTACCAAAACAGTTGCAGGTGCCGACGATGCCAGTGCAGATGATGAGATCGACCTCAAGTGGGAGTTCGACGAGGGACGTGGTCGTTACTATGTGTCTTTTCCTGATGATCAGTAGTGGAGCCCAGTTGGGACGATCAGGGATCTAGCATTTGGGGTTATCTTATTTTCATTTGGATTTTGACCGTAGTCGGTCTATGTGTGGATTTTGGATGATGTATGAATTATATTTATGTATTGTGTGAAGTGGCGATTGTAAGCCAACTCTCGTTATCCCATTCTTGTTCATTACATGGGATTGTGTGAAGATGACCCTTCTTGCGACAAAACCACAATGCGGTTATGCCTCTAAGTCGTGCCTCGACACGTGGGAGATATAGCCGCATCGTGGGTGTTACAAAGGGGGCACCTCAAAGACACACAAGTTGATTTGTTAGCCGTGTGCGATGCCCCCTCCATAGTTTTCCACCTCGGTCATATTGTCGTAGTGCTTAGGCGAAGCCCTGCGTCGGTAACTTCATCATCACCGTCACCATGCCGTCGTGCTGACGAAACTCTCCCTCGGCCTCAGCTGGATCTAGAGTTCGAGGGACGTCACCGAGCTGAACGTGTGCAGATCACGGAGGTGCCGTGCGTTCGGTACTTGATCGGTTGGATTGCGAATACGTTCGACTACATCAACCGCGTTACTAAACGCTTCCGCTTTCGGTCTACGAGGGTATGTGGACACACTCTCCCCGCTCGTTGCTATGCTTCTCCTAGATAGATCTTGCGTGATCGTAGGATTTTTTTTTAAATACTACGTTCCCCAACGGTGGAATCCGAGTCAGGTCTATGCGTAGATGTTATATGCACGAGTAGAACACAAAGAGTTGTGGGCGATAATAGTCATACTGCTTACCAGCATGTCATACTTTGATTCGGTGGTATTGTTGGATGAAGCGGCCCATACCGACATTACATGACCGCGTTCATGAGACTGGCTGTACCGCCGTGCTTTGCACACAGGTGGCTAGTGTGTGTCTGTTTCTCCAACTTTAGTTGAATCGAGTGTGACTACGCCCGGTCCTTGTTGAAGGTTAAAACATCACACTTGACGAAAAATCGTTGTGGTTTTGATGCGTAGGTAAGAACGGTTCTTGCTAAAGCTCGTAGCAGCCACGTAAAATTTGCAACAACAAAGTAGAGGACGTCTAACTTGTTTTTGCAGGGCTTGCTGTGATGTGATATGGTCAAGACGTGATGATATATAAATTGTTGTATGAGCTGATCATGTTTTGTAACAGTTATCGGCAACTTGCAGGAGCCATATGGTTGTCGCTTTATTGTATGAAATGCAAATGCCCTGTAATTGCTTTACTTTATCACTAAGCGGTAGCGATAGTCGTAGAAGCAATAGTTGGCAAGACGATAACGATGCTTCGATGGAGATCAAGGTGTCAAGCCGGCGACGATGGTGATCATGACGGTGCTTTGGAGATGGAGATCAAAGGCACAATATGATGATGGCCATATCATATCACTTATATTGATTGCATGTGATGTTTATCCTTTATGCATCTTATTTTGCTTAGTACGGCGGTAGCATTATAAGATGATCTCTCACTAAATTTCAAGGTATAAGTGTTCTCCCTGAGTATGCACCGTTGTGACAGTTCATCGTGCCGAGACACCACGTGATGATCGGGTGTGATAAGATCTACGTTCACATACAACGGGTGCAAGCCAGTTTTGCACACGCAGAATACTCAGGTTAAACTTGACAAGCCTAGCATATGCAGATATGGCCTCGGAACACTGAGACTGAAAGGTCGAGCGTGAATCATATAGTAGATATGATCAACATAGTGATGTTCACCATTGAAAACTACTCCATCTCATGTGATGATCGGACATGGTTTAGTTGATATGGATCAGGCGATCACTTAGATGATTAGAGGGATGTCTATCTAAGTGGGAGTTCTTAAGTAATATGATTAATTGAACTTTAATTTATCATGAACTTAGTCCTGATAGTATTTGCATATCTATGTTGTAGATCAATAGCTTGCGATGTAGCTTCCCGTTTATTTTTTATATGTTCCTAGAGAAAAAGAAGTTGAAAGATGATAGTAGCAATGATGCGGACTTGGTCCGTGATCTGAGGATTATCCTCATTACTGCACAGAAGAATTATGTCCTTGATGCACCGCTAGGTGACAGACCTATTGCGGGAGCAGATGCACACGTTATGAATGTTTGACAAAGCTCGGTATAATGACTACTTAATAGTTTAGTGCACCATGCTTTACGGCTTAAAACCGGGACTTCAAAAACGTTTTGAATGCCACAGAGCATATAAGATGTTCTAAGAGTTGAAATTGGTATTTCATACTCATGCCCGTGTCGAGAGGTATGAGACCTCTGACAGTACTTTGCCTACAAGATGGAGGAGAATAGCTCAACCAGTGAGCATGTGCTCAGATTGTCTGGGTACTACAATTGCTTGAATCAAGTGGGAGTTAATCTCCCAGATAAGATAGTAATTGACTAAGTTCTCTAGTCATTATCACCAAGTTACTAGAACTTAGTGATGAACTATAATATGCAAGGGATGACGAAAGTAATTCCCAAGCTCTTCGCGATGCTGAAATCGGCGAAGGTAGAAATCAAGAAATAGCATCAAATGTTGATGGTTGACAAGACCACTAGTTTCAAGTAAAAGGCCAAGGGAAAGAAAGGGAACTTCAAGAAGAATAGCAAGCAAGTTGCTGCTCCCATGAAGAAGCCCAAAGCTAGATCCAAGCCTGGAAATGAGTGCTTCTACTACAAAGGAAATGGTCACTGGAAGTGGAACTGCCCCAAATACTTGGGAGATAAGAAGGATAGCAAAGTGAACAAAAGTATATATGATATACATGTTATTGATGTGTACTTTACTAGTGTTCATAGTAGCCCCTGGGTATTTGATACTGGTTCAGTTGCTATGATTAGTAACTCGAAACAGGAGTTGCAAAATGAACAAAGACTAGTTGAGGGCAAGGTGATGATGTGTGTTGGAAGTGATTCCAAGGTTGATAAGATCACCATCACACACTCCCTTTACCTTCGGGATTAGTGTTGAACCTAAAATAAATGTTATTTGGTGTTTGCGTTGAGCATAATATGATTGGATCATGTTTATTGCAATACTGTTATTCATTTAAGTCAAACAATAATTGTTATTCTGTTTACATGAATAAAACCTTCTAAGGTCATACACTCAAGGTGAATGGTTTATTGAATCTCGATCGCAGTAATACACATATTCATAATATTGATGCCAAAAGATGCAAAGTTGATAATGATAGTGCAACATATTTGTGGCACTGCCGTTTAGGTCATATTGGTGTAAAGCGCATGAAGAAACTCCATACTCATGGGCTTTTGGAATCACTTGATTATGAATCACTTGATGCTTGCGAACCATGCCTCATGGGCAAGATGACTAAGACTCCGTTCTCCGGAACAATGGAGTGAGCAACAGACTTGTTGGAAATAATACATACTGATGTATGCGGTCCGATGAGTGTTGATGCTCGGGGCAGGTATCGTTATTTTCTGACCTTCACAGATGATTTGAGCAGATATGGGCATATCTACTTGATGAAACATAAGTCTGAAACATTTGAAAAGTTCAAAGAATTTCAGAGTGAAGTGGAAAATCATCGTAACTAGAAAATAAAGTTTCTACGATCTGATCGTGGAGGTGAATATTTGAGTTATGAGTTTGGTCTTCATTTGAAACAATGTGGAATAGTTTCGCAACTCACACCACCTGGAACACCACAGCGTAATGGTGAGTCCAAACATCGTAACCGTACTTTATTAGATATGGTGCGATCTATGATGTCTCTTACCGATTTACCACTATCGTTTTGGGGTTATGCATTAGAGACAGCTGCATTCACATTAAATAGGGCACCATCTAAAACTCCGCTGAGACGACACCGTATGAACTGTGGTTTAACTAGAAACCTAAGCTGTCGTTTCTTAAAGTTTGGGGTTGCGATGCTTATGTGAAAAAGTTTCGGCCTGATAAGCTCAAACCCAAATCGGAGAAGTGCATCTTCATAGGATACCCAAAAGAAACTATTGGGTACACCTTCTATCACAGATCCGAAGGCAAGATCTTTGTTGCTAAAGAGTGGATCCTTTCTAGAGAAGAAGTTTTTCTCGAAAGAAGTGAGTGGGAGGAAAGTAGAACTTGATGAGGTAATTGTACCTTCTCTCGAATTGGAAAGTAGCTCATCACTAAAATCAGTTCCAGTAATGCCTACACCAATCAGTGAGGAAGTTAATGATGATTATCATGAAACTTCAGATCAAGTTACTACCGAACCTCATAGGTCTTCCAGAATACGGTCCGCACCAGAGGGGTACGGTAATCCTGTTCTGGAAGTCATGTTACTAGACTACGGTGAACCTACGAACTATGAGGAAGCGATGATGAGCCCAGATTCCGCGAAATGGCTTGAGGCCATGAAATTTAAGATGGGATCCATGTATGAGAACAAAGTGTGGACTTTGGTTGACTTGCCCGATGATCGGCAAGCCATTGTGAATAAATGGATCTTCAAGAGGAAACTCTAAGCATATTTTTTTAGCAAAAGAGGGTTTCCCCTCCGATTTCTATTAAAGAAACCACCACGGAACCAACATGATCAATTAAACCCTAAGCATGATCAATTAAACCGTATTATGGTTGTGCCATGGCAGATTTGAAGCTGCAAACGGAGAAATTGTATTTAGCATCCATTGTTTGCTTCGAACTAAGAACTAAATTCTAAGAGCTGAAAAGAAAGTAGAGTAACCAAGTTAAGATCTATTTTCTGGTTGAGATCAAAAAGTTCAGGAGATATGAAGTACCACCTCTCTTGCGGCGCCGTGTAGGCATCGGGGGTGCGATGGCTGTCGGTGGCGTTGAAGCAGATCTGCGACGGTAGACGGGTGCATCGGGGGATAAGTCCCGTTGCGGTGGAAGAGAAGGTCGTGTGAGCGGCCCCGACAAAGAGGACGACGACGCCGATGAAGCGAGAGGACGTGATGCAAGGCTATTGGTCCATCGCCGTGGATGAGAAACGTCCATCTCTAGCAGTGGACGACGCGGTCTTGGTAGGCGCTCCGGCATGGTGGAGGACGGTGGCGATGGATGTGGTGGAGGACGGCGGCGATGGATGGGGTAGCGGACGGAGGCTGGTGTGGGGATGGGGTGTTCTAGTGCGGACGATGTATGAATGGGAAAATGGAGGGAGAGGTACGGGGAACCATGTTTTTGGGACGCGCCTGTCTGAAATATGGGAAAGGTACGAACTTAGCCCCCGTTTAAAATTTGGACGTCTCCTCGGTTGGGGATAGGACGGTAATCTCGCATCTCGCCAATATTTGCCCAGAGCGATTTCGGGCGAGGAGAGGGTGGTTGGCGCCCATGGTTGGCTCCCACGGTGTATGAACGGGGCTCACAGGTAGGGCAGTTGTGTCACGTCTGAGTGAAGTTACAAACCTGCCCCTATTGAAAATATTTGCCTACATCGATTTCGGCCGAGTCGAGTTTGTTTTGCCGCCCACCGTGTATGAATGGGGAATGGAGGGAGAAACAGAGGTCTTTCGGACGAGCTTGAATCAAATGAGTTTTGCCGCCCATGTTTGACGCCCACCGTGTCGGAATGGGCTCAGAGGCGGTCGTGTCACGTCTAATTGAAGTTACTAACCTACCCCTATTTAGAGCAGTGGAAATCGGGCCGATGGATTGTCCGTGTAATGGGTAGACAGTAATTTCCATCTCCCAAACACTTGGCTTCGGGCAGCCGACGTGGGAGTGGACATTTTGCTGCTTCTTTCGAATTTTGGGACAATAAGCATCCACGTTTACCCTGGCAACTAAATTCGAATCCATTTTGTATTCCTATATGAATCTTTATAAATCATTCTATGTGTTTTTATATATCTTCAAAAGGACGACAAAGATGTATTCCACTGTCATATATGAATATGGTTTACAAATACTCAAATTCAGAAACTAGAATCCAGTTTAAGGTGAATTCGAATATTTGGAACACTTCATGTCCAACTCAAATGTCACACGCAGCATAATGTGTACTCCCATTTAGATATGTACACAAGCGATGTATCAAGATTCAAATACCGAGTCAATCAACCAAGAATGTACAGAACTAACAGACATATAAACACTTATAGAGTATATGGATCAATAATATCAACTAACATACATAAGCCAGGCCGCTGTACTTTTTTTTGGCTACAACAACATCCTTTTTTTAGCCAGCATCTTGGCCCTTTCCGATGCGTGCCACTTATGGTCCATCTATACTACTACTATTGCTGAATGCACATTCAGCCCGATTGGCATATTTGTAGGTCTGGCACAGCAATCCAAATGAAATGTCTCCGAGTCTTATCAATTAATACAGACTTGTGCTCAAATAAAATTACAAACCAAAAAAAACAATTATTACATGATCTCTAAAACAAATGGTTTGATTGATTACATGAACAGACAACACAAAGGTTATTCAACTATGGAAAGAACATTTCACCTATGATTTACCAAGTAGGAATTTAATTTCCTTTTTTCCTTCAGGACCTTAACAATCTGGTCAGTCTCAGCTTGCTTCGTTTTGAAATCCACCAAATATTTAATGGTTGTCTTGAGTACTGCTTGTGATTGTGTTGTTTGCTTCCTCAACATGTCAACTTCATCTCTAAGTGCAGAAGCAGAATCTCTTTCTACCACTAGTTTAGCCTCTAGAGCATCAGCAGTTGGCAATTCATAATGCACGATTGGGCCGGTGCCACTGCTGTGGGATGATGCAACGTCCATGGGGACCTCGCTCTTTGATCTTGGGCTAACCTGTTTTGCCATTAAAGTTCCGATTGGATTCAGAAAAGTTGAAGTTAGCAAAACATCTCAACTGGGAGTTATAACAGCAAACCAGTTAAACAAACAAGGAATTAAAGAGTTTCAATTGGATGCTGAAAAGTAGTTATTAACATCATTGTAACCCGCTGTTGCAGCAGCAAAGCAGTTAAACAAACAAGTAGATATTTAAGTTAAGGCAAACAGGTAATTCTTAACAGTAAGTATCAAACACATAGATAGGCGCAGTCTACAATATGATTAACAGGCTGTGCCATTATGTAATCAGTAGCAAACTAAATTAAGCCAAGCAACGTAATTGAACAATTTTGCAATAAGTGGCTAACTAAAATTCCGAGAAGCAGGTAACTGAACTTACGCTAGTTCTTTGTACAGGCACACTGCAACTTCTTTTTCGCTTACAAGGTTGTACGAAGGAGTCCATGGCATCAATTGCTTGGATACGCAGTCCCAATACTTCTTTCTTCCCACACTGCATGGGTAAGTCGAATGGTTAATCTGGTAAGATGGTGCGTCCTTGATATGTTATATGAGGACGTGTAGTCAGACTAGTTGTAGCCAAACACATCACACTGGCTTTTACTGTATATTTCATGTGATTACTTTTGGCATATCGAGATCTAAGCAATCTACAATAGGATGAAAAGACTGGCATCCTTCACATTATTGGCGAACTCAGTTCATAGAAACAAGCAATTCAACCATTCTGTGGGTAAATCAAAAGCGCCACTGGAATATTTTTCACTATCCAATCATACACGCAAAAAGGGGCGACGCCACCATAGGGGCTGGTATGGGCGGCCGCCTCAGGTGGCTGGAAAGTGTGCACCTAGTTTGAGTCGTCCAGGTTGGCCCACGCTAGTTTTGTTCGTCCCAACGCACGAGCAGGCAATGTAAAAAATGAAGAAAAATGTTTCAATTTGGATGGGCCAATAACATAAGTGCAAGGCAGGCCCTATAGCAGGCTCGCGGCCCAAACGAGCGCCTCCCATATCGATCGACAGCAGGAAAAATCCCAATTCATTCGCTCCAGCCTCCAGTCTGGTTCGCTCCTAACCTAGCCGCCGCTGGACAGACCGACACAGCACTTCCTCGCGCCCTCGTTGGAGGGCGGTCGCCGGGCTTCAAGCGAACGGAAGGACAAGAAGATGAAGATCCAACCCTGGGTGTAGCCTGCGTGGGAGGCAGCGGCGGCAGCACGGGCATGGCATCGAGCTTGCGCAAACGGACAGTCGCAGCTTGCAAGAGTAGCATGCGCAACGAGCAGGTACATCACATCCCTGATTATATCTAATTCAACTCTTCAATTTCTGGCCAATAGTTAAACCTGACGGTGTTGTAAAACTGCTTGTATGTAGGGAATCTATGAGAAAATGAAACCAATTTCTACTTATTTTATAACTCCCCCAATCAATACTGAACTGACTGAATCTGATGTATCTAATCAAGTTTCCGGTGCAAACATACAAGCTCATGTTGTTCTTGAGCCTGAAGTGTCTAATGAACAGACTGCTAATGAAGGATTTGATGCAAACATTTTACATGCTCCTGGTGATGAACATATAGTGTCTAATGAGGGATCTAATGCAAGCATTTTGCAAGCTCATTGAAGGATTTAGTGTCTAATGATGATCTACTATGTTGAGAGAGACAGAGATTTGCAGGCATTGATGACAAGCAAATTATAGTGCATTTTCATAGCTTGAGGAAACGTCGAGGCCATCTACCAGAAAGTCCCCGTATCATGACAACATAGCATAAATACTTTTCTAATCTGTTGTTTGAAACTATTGGCATACTTGTGCAGGATAGATATATTGATATGCAGTTTGCGCACTGGTTATACGTGCAATTACACTTCGATATTTTCAGCCAGAGAACGAATAATTCAAGCAGGTACAGACCATGTTTGTAGTCCTTGTACACCATGTTGCATTTTGTGTTTTTTGGTGCTTGCATCATTTAGTGTTTATAATCTGAACTACTTTGGATCATTAGCTGGTTTTCAAAGTGCATGTAGCTTCACATTTCTCAAGTTATGTTGATTTCCGGAGTGCAAGTGCCTTCGTATTTTTTAAGTTAAATGTTCGCCCCTGGTAACTTGAATTCGTGGATCAGCCACTGCACACAAATCATACACGAATGCCAGTACGAATTAAATGAAATGCAGGGACTTACGCTAGCTCGTTGTACAGGCTCACTGCAGCTCTGCTTGCGCTTGGGATGTTCCATGTACAAGTCCATGTTACCACTTGCTTGGATGTGCAGGCCTTGTGCTCCTTGCATCCCCCTCTGCATTTTTGACACGGCGAATGGTTGATCAAATAAGAGGAATCGACCTTGATGTTGTACCGGAGGACAGATACTTACAAGGTTATACGGGTGTGCAGGATGTGTACCAGATCCCGTAGCGCCGTCATGCTTCGCTAAAAAATGGATTTGCTTGTTTCAGATGATATCTCCAGAAGAAATAAGAGTTAAAGTCAGAGTTGCATAGGCGTGTAAGCTAAGAGAGCAGTGAAAGGATATCCAAACATCGTCGGAACAGTGCACAAGGGAGTGATGTGTGGATACCTAGTTCGGGCCGGCGTTTGGGCATGCTCGCCTAGCTAGAGTGCGGGTCACTTCAGAGCCGTTGAGGGTGATGCGCTGGCGTTGGCTGGCCGCGCACGGATGCAGATCTTGAGTGGCAGCGGAGCGCTACGATGCGGTGGACGAGACCGTTGGTGAAGCCCCAACGGCCTCGGGGGGCGGAGGTGCGACGATGTGCTCGGTGAAGTAGCCCCGGTGAGCTGGGAGACGGCGTCGGTGAAGCGCACCTGATGCGGTGGAACTCGGTGTCTGTGAGGCACGTCGGTTGCGGCGGCCGACGTTGTCGGTGGACCACCCGGTGCGGTGGACGAGGGCGTAGATGAGGTAGCTCCGGTGCGGTGGTGAAGCGCGACCGTCGTCTTCGTCGTCGTCGTCCGGCACAGAGGTGGGGAACGGTGGGGAAAGAGACGAGACGAGGGGCGATTCGAGGGTTGGCGGCGAATTAGGGATTTGAGCAATCTGGGCGCGGAAGGGGACGGTGGAGAAGAGAGATTTTGCAGGGCTGGAATTGGGGCCGCCAGATATTTCAATCCGAAACGTGGAAGCGCGAACTTATATTGTCGTCGTCCTTTTTTTGGGGGGGGAGGGGGGTGGGTGGCTGGGTGCTACGCGTCCGTCCGACACACGCGACCACCCCGACAGGACTATGCTTCGGTGCCTTAAGGCACCTGCCTTTGTGTCCATGACATGTGGGCCCAACAGGTGGCTGGCCCACATGTCAGTGACCCAAAGGCAGTTGCCTTTAAGGCACCGAAGCAGCGTCCACCCCGACACGACCCTGGTCTGCCTGGTGCGCCTACATTTGAGAATGCAAACGAATCTTCTTTCATTTGCAAACGAATCTGTATGTATTACCATGCCCGTGTTTTCCTTGCAATAATTAGTCATTCGAAACGAGATACTCCATCCGTTCACTTTTGTAAGTCGTTTCAGACAACTTAAAATGAACTGTTTTGCACATTGTCTGAAATGTCTTCAAGGTCTTATAAAAGTGAACAGAGGGAGTACTATAAATTAATTAATGAGGAGTTATTTGAAAAAAAATCGAAACGGTACCCACGCTAACGTGGATTAGAGTGTGTGTCACATAATTAGTTATTTGAATTAGAGTGTGTGTCACGTAGTTAGTTATTTGAATTAGAGTGTGTGTCACGTAGCGATCTCCAATTCTAACGTGGATTTCGCATTTCACTGTATCCACGCTACTTTTTTAATACAAATTCATATGTATATGATGAACACCATGGTAGTGAGAAAACTTTTGGATGGATTCAAACATATGACCTACAAAATAGCACAACAAACTGAGTCAATGTCAACTTTTCGAAACTTAGTATGGCACGAATTCGAAATAATTACCCGTATGCCTGGTCCTCGGTTCAAATCTTACAATGTACACCGAATTGAAACATCGATATTAAGTCTCGTACTATGTACATTCAAATGTTGTTTTTAGCCCCCCCCCCCCCGCACAAACGCTACATACTTCCTGTATCGGTCAATCTTCCTCTCCTAACCACCTTAGGAAGCTATCGGTTTCCAACACACGTTCATTCTTTCTCTCCATGTTTCGATCTCTAAGTCTCTCAACTACACAACCCCTTTTTCCACTCTGTTACCAAATGTATTTACCTCACACACCCGCCATTGCACCCCATGCCGAGCTCTCTCTCTCCCCCCTCTCCCTCTCACCCTCTCGCGCTAAATACATGCATTGCCTATCTAGCCCCCCAACCTCTCGTGCGCACGCACGCACGTTGTATATCTAGGTCACTCCCTCGAGACTGTCTCACTCTTTCTTCCGCACGGCGGGCCACACTCGCTCAATCTCGCTCTCTTTATCTGAGTCTCGTTTAACCTCGTTTTCTTTCACACACAAATGATATATCTCCCTGTTCGGGCCTCGATCGACACACTCTATACTCTCTCACGCAGATTGTCTATCTAGGTCAGTCCATCCAAGCCGCCGCCACTCTTTCGACCTCATGGTGGGCCACGCTCACTCAATCTCTCTCTCTCTCTCCGTATGTCTCGATTGACCTCGCTCTTTCTCGGACAAAAACGATATATCACCATGTTTGAGCCCAATTCGACCTATTCACATTGTATACTCTCTCACGCACATCGTCTATCTAGGTCACTCTCTCCAACCCGTCTCACTCTTTCGATCGCACGGCGACCCTATGTGATCGGTTGACCTTGCTTCCTCCCACGCACAAAATATATCTACACGTCTGTGACTGGATCATCTCTCAAGCTCTATCTTACAGCCCTCACCCTTGCCAAAAAGCTCAATCGGACAATATCTCTCCAGAGCATATATATTTGTTCAATGAATGTCGGACCACACTCACTTTGTCTCTCTATCTATATGTCTCTCGATTGACCTCGCTTTCTCACACCGTATCTTCCACGCGTTGAAGCTACTACCTCTCCATCCCTCGCAAAGCCGGAGCTATTTACATTGCGAGGGGCACTCCAACCTTGGATTAATTTGTGTAGGCATTTATTCCGGTCGGTTTAGATTATATTTTCGTAGCATTCGGCCCACAACTACTCCAAACACCGTTGCAACCCACGCAACTCCCCTAGTTGATTTCCCTCTGGCTCGGTCATCGCTCTCTCGCACGTCCTTTCTCGCCTTCAACGTCGCACCATGGTATTATTGAAAAAACTATGTTGTTCTCTTTAATTATTATAAATAAGCTACAAAACTACACACCGATAGTCCACTTGGAATGGAACAAATTTCGACCCACAAATTAAAGTGCTACAAACTACACACCGAGGGGCCCACATGTCATGAAACAAATTTGGACCCATATACAAATTAAAAAATAAAGGACGAGGATCGAACATGCGACCGGGCCTTCAAGCCGCACGTCAATAGGCAACATACGTAGAATAGCAATGTTTGTTGTACCCCCTTTGTTCACATAATGTTTTTATATTACCACAGCCTAATTAATGGATAACATGTAATATTATTTTAGTACTATTCGCCTTCACTTACTGGTGGGTTCCATGTGTGCTCTCTCTCTCTCTCTCCCCTTCTGCGTTTAGACGCACGGGCAAACAGGAAGAACTCGCGGGCGATGTTGCCGTTGACCATATCTGGACGCGTTCACAAGTCACGGCACCAGTTTCACGTACTAGCAGCACTAGTCAGTGTGTACGTGCAATGCACGTTAATTTGGAAGTATATTAAGTGCATGCGGATATTAACTACTAGGATATTATTTGCGTGTTGTCATGTGATTAGCACTATTTTTGGCATGAAATTAACTGCACGCTAAACGTGTTGAGCGCTCGACATTGAAGCAGTCTAGGTCGTTGGATGACAAGGAATACATGTGGCTTGATGACGTTTTATATTTAATTTGATACGGCTCTAGCAGAACATTCAATCGATCAAACCATACATTTCTTTCGGTCTGACTCCGACTTTAAATTATACGACGATCGATATAAAATAAACGGAAATGATAAACGTTCGGATTTTAAGCATGGCAATCCGAACGTTTTTCATGGCAAATTTAGATTACGCGGCGGCGGCGGGGGCGTCTCGCGGTGGGAAGCGGCTCCTCTGCCGTGCTCTGTGTGTCGTCGGGCCACTGACCGACGGCGACGGCGGCGTCTTGCGCCGTTGTTGGCGTACTCCTGGACGTTGGCCTAGCTTCAAGGAAGGCCAAAATGTTCTGGACTTCGGAGCGAGTCAACTGGCGGGAGGAGGCGACTGGCGTTGGTGCAAGGAAGCGGTCGACGGCGGCCATCCATGCCGCTGAGGGGGGCACTGGCACCCGCGCGGGGACAGGCGTTGTCAACGGCGCGGCGGAGACATTCGTGTGCACGGGCACCGGCACGGGCGCGCACGTCAGTGCACGCGCAGGCGCATGCGCTGGCAGGTGCACGGGCACCGGCACGGGCGTGCGCGTCAGTGCACGCGCATGCGCTGGCAGGTGCACGGGCGCGTGAAAGTCGGCGGGGACCTCGTGGAACCCCGTGGGATCAAGCTCGGCGACAATGTGCGGCTCCCAGCCCATCAATGCCACGGGGATGGGCGCTGGCGCAGTCGGGGCGACGGGAGCCGGAACGGGAGCGGGGACAGGCGCGGCGTCTTCCCGCAAGGCCAGTTCAAGCTCGTCCCAAAGCGCCTTATGTTCTTGAGACTCCGGCTGGGTGTCTTCCTCAGGAAACTGGAACACTAAGGGCAGACCATCGTGATGCGGCATGGCGTACGTTTAGGTCAGGCTAGTTGGAGGTAGACGACAGGAGAATCGGAGAGGAAGAGAGAGGATTGTAGCGATACCGGGTAGTGCGGGGTTGATTTTAAACTGCGGCGCCGGCGACATTAAAAGTGGGAGCAGTTGGGACGACGGTGGGCGGCGGAGCCTGGTCAAAGGGCTCGCCTCCCGGTGAGCCTGCACAGCGGTCTGCTCGCACGCCTCCCTGACAGCCGGCGCAGCGGTCTGCTCGCACGCCTCCCGTCGACTCACACGCTTGCTCGGACGGCACCTGCCGATGAGAAGCGGGGACTCGTGGCGGCACGTAAACGCCCACGGTTTCAATAGTGAAAGCGTTCGCCTTAACGTGACAGGTCTTTGTTCCAAAATACCTTGGCTCTTCATTTGTGCAACTTGTCATAAGCAGCTTGTCTCAAATTGAAGAAAAAACTTACGAAGTAATATTTGTGCCATATCACGTGACCATGCTTAGTTTCAAGAATTTATGCTCACTTTTGGATTTTCTGAAATTTAAGATCCAGGATTCGAAACAATATCATAACCTGCATCATGCAATAAATTTTCAAGCCGTACATCTGTCCTGTTGTATTTCTTAAGAAAGGATTTGGTCAAACATTTTGCTTAGTTAGACTTCAGACAAGTTATATATGCAGAGTAAAAGGATAATCCCTCCGTACCAGTGCATTGCCTGATATATTAACTCAAGTACTAGGCACGAACAAACGGGCTCAATTCTGTGCTCATCCTGGTGTAGTAGTAGTACTAAGCAATGCAGTTGACGAGTGACCTTGACGAGCGGCGACCGAGGGAATTGAACTGCGCTCGGCACGGTAGGTAAGGTTGTCTAGTTACTAAAGCATCCCTCCATTGTTCATCGGTAGTCATTATGGACTGGGGACATGAGGGGAATTTCCTAGGGCTGGAATTCTGGCCGCCAGATATTTCGACTTGAAACGCTGAGGCTCGACTGGTTGGGGTTGCCTAATGTGCGTACCACGCACGCCACCGAAGGACACGAGCCCGGTTTTTTTATAGGATCAACACGAGCCAAGGTCTGGCTGGTACGCTGTTGGGTCCTACCATTCGGGAATACGAAAGGAACCTTTTAAATTGCCGAACGAATCTATGTGTATTACAATACCCGTATTTTCCTTGCAAATACTAATCTCAACGTGGTAATTGATTTATGACGAGTTGTTGAATTAGAGTGAGTTTGTGATATAGTGATCTCAACGTGGATTTCACATTTCATGGTATCCCTAGTAAGTTTTCCAATGCAAATTCAAATTTAAAAGATGAACAATATGGAGGTGAGAAAACTTTGTATGTATCAAGCATATGACCACACACACACACACAGAGGCACACACGCACGAACACAACAACAATCCAATAAGTATAGTGCATCTATTTTTCCAAACCATGCATGTATGACACGAATTCAAAAATACTCCTTCTATTCCTAAATATTAGTCTTTTAGAGAGTTCAACAAGTGACTACATACGGAGCAAAATGAGTGAATCTAGACTCTAAAATATGTCTATATACATCCGTATGTGCCAGTCCATTTGAAGCCTCTAAAAAGACTAATATTTAGGAATGAAGGGAGTAAAATGTAAGACATCCATGGTCCTCAGTTCAATATTTAAAATGAACATGAAACTGAAACATGAATATTAAGTCTAGTACTACAGTACATGCAAATGTTGTGTTTAGGCGGAGCTATGATTGTCGGGGGTCAACCCCTCGACCTTAGATAAAATTGTGGAGCTCTGTTTAGGGTTGTTTAGATTATATTTGTCCCCACCCTCCCAACCACCGATTGGTTGTGCACCCCCACCCCTCCTCCCCGGGAGAATATCATGTGCCCCCATACCTTAGATGCTATATGCCGATACGAGTTGCTTGGAGCTTGTAGATCCGAGATATAGCAGCTCACATGATGTGTCTTAATGTTTTTGCAGGAAACCTTGATGAGTTTAAGAATTGCACACAATTTGTACAAAAACTACTTAGATGCCCTTTGATCCCATATCCAACGACCTCGAAGCTCGTATCATCATAGCATCTAAGATGAAGGAGGACATCATATTCTCCTGTATGTAAGAATATCATGTGCTACCACACCTTAGATGCTTTGGTGATACAAGCTCTTCGGAGGCGTTGGATTTGTGACCCAACACCTCCTCGGTGGTTCGAATGGTTTTTTGCAGAAAAGCCCCAAAAGAGTTCGGGCACTGCTTACAAGCACAAAGACTGCTCAGATGCCATTGGATCTCAGATCAAACGACCTCCAAGCTCGTATCACCGTAGCATCCAAGCTGCGATAGCACCTTATGTTTTCTCGCACGGGATAGTATGAGGTGCTCCCGCACCGTAGATTCTATGGTGATACATGTTCACTGAGATCTAACGGCCCACAGTAGGAGGTTTGAATGTTTTTGCAATATACGACTGATAGAGTTTGGGAAATGCGCAGAAAGTACAAGTACAACACATGTGCCATCTGATCACTGATCATACGACCTAGATGCTCATATCACCGTAGCGGGTAATTAAGCTACGGGGAGCACCTAATATGAGCACCGGGGAGCCGTTGGATCGAAGATGCAGCAGCACACACGAGGCCTGAATGTTTTATTTGCAAAAAAAACCTTTGGAGAGTTTGGAAATTGCGCATAATTACAAAGACTACTCCGAAGCCATTGGATCTCACTTCCAACGGTGTAAAAACTCGCATCACCATAGTATCTAAGCTGCGGGGTGGATGTGATATTCTATGCCGCTGTCATTTTTGTTCGTAAACTTGCAAAATACGTGTAACTCATGCCGTTACTTGTCTAACCGCGCAAAGTGTTTGTTCAAAAAAACCATCCTACACTGAAATATCGGAACAACACACGTGGGTCCCACTTGTCATTAATCAAATTTAGACCTAAAACTAACAAATCTGAAAGACGAGATTCGAACTGGCAACCTGGACTACAAAGCGTAAGTCGATAGACTGAAAAAATGAACGGTTGTTGGCTTTGTCCCATAACTTGATTTTATACAGTACTTGTGTTGAGTAGAGTAGAGGGAGTGCCTCGTCAACACGTGCATGACCGTTGTCTCACTTACTGGTGGGTCCCAGGTCTGCGATCTCAATCTCTCTTCTCTCCATCGCCTAACCTTTGCACGGGCACACACGAAGAGCGGCGCTAGCTTGCCGTGGTGTTATTACAACTAAAAAAAAGCTTGGAAAATAGAAGAATCGCCTAGAACAAGAGACGTTGTGGCTGGTCGAGACGGAGCTAACCACATCTATCCTCCTTGCCATGTTTGCATGATGAAGCTGTGTGGCTAGTGGGGTGTTTTCGACCGACTGGCTGGGTCCCGAGGTCGAACCATAGGTACTACGTCTGATACAGTATATTTTTACACGCACATTTTCCCTCCGTGTCGAGACGTGGCACACCCTACCGCGCGGTTTCGGGGTCCTCCCGGGTGGTGCACGCATATATTCTTCCTGACGTGGGACGCCCTACCGCACATTTTCTGGGTCCTCCTCGGTCGTAGCGCCGAAGCAAGTAAATGAGTCGTCAAATCATGAAAGACCACCTTTCCTGCCGAGTACATCAGTGAAGCACGGTGGCTAGCTAGTTGGGCTAGTTCGACCGATTAGCTAGGCCGCCGCCACATTTGTTTTTCGCCCCTTTTTTATCTACTTGCCGGCAGGTAAATTTAAATATCCACCGCGGCGTTGCTCTGGTGTTTGGGTGCAGCAGGATTTTTAATTTTTTGATTGACGGGAGCAGGCGCGGCAGGATTTTTAATTTGATTGACGGGAGCAGGCGCGACAGCAATTAGTCACGATGACTCCGCCTGTAAAAACCCACTGCTCCCTGATGTGAGAAGTCGTCGACTGGTGTTTTACCGTGGTGAAAACCAAAAGATTCCCCGCTCCCTCCGCCTTCCCGTAGATTGCATTGCCTTTCAGCCGTTTCGCCCCCTTTGCTTCCTCTCCCCATTGCTTCTACCTGGTGCCATGGCGGCGCAGTAGATCACGGAGTCCGAGGTGAGGCGCCTGACACAAGAGCTTCATGTCAAGGATGCGGAGCTCAGGGCCAAGGACGTGGAGCTCCGTGAGCTCAAGGAGGAGAGGAGTGCCATGCTTCTCCGTTATGTGCGGGAGTTCACGGAGCTTCAAAAGCGGCAGGCGTCCACCACAAAGATGCTCGAGGCGTCGGCGGCGTTGCTGCAGAAAGCGGGAGATACGATAGGCCGTCAGGGGAGCCGGCTGGAGCGCGAGCGGGCCGATCGTGACGAGGTCCAGGATCGCCTCAGCCACTTGGTGAACCAAGTTGCCACGCACGTGTTGCGGCTACGCGATGCCTACCGTCATGCCAGCACGATGATGCCGGCCGTCGGGCTAAACCCGTTCGACCACCCGGTCGACTTCAACGAGCTGCGGCTTCCTGACCTGGTCTCCTTCTTCACCTATATCTCTGAGGAGCTGAGCCGTCTCCGCGCGATGGTGGGGGCTGAGCTGGACAAGGAGGGTTTGCGGGCTGCCGTCGCCGTTGCCGGGCAAATCCTTTCAGGGCTCCGTCTCCGGAATCCATTCGTGCCATTGGACGCCGTCTTTGACGAGCTGGCTCCCGTCGACAGGGAGCGGGCTCTGCGGGCGGTTGCACCCTGCATCACCAAAGTCGTGCGCCTCGAGAAGCAGAGGGACTTCGGTGGTGTTTAGGCGCCCTCTGCATGGGCATGTCCATGTCTCGGCGCAACATGACCGTTGGATCAAACTCAGACGGTGCAGACCAGTCACTGTAGCACAAAGCGTGTGGGTGTGTTTGGTTGCATTCTCATCTCAATATAGTTGTTTCCTCTTCATGTATTTTTGTCAACCTAGTAGTGTGGACTCATGCACCCTTCATGCACTCTGCCAATCACCCAAAAGTGGGTCGAGAAGGGAACTTTTGCTCCCATCCCGTGCACCCTTCATACACCCTGCCTAACACTATTCGTGCTTCATATGGTTCATATTTCGTGGAGTACTGTAGCACCGTACTCTCCGTGCGCTGTGGACCTAGTTCTGTTAACATTGATCTCACCGTTCATTCTCGACCGGACAGTCGAAAAAGCGGTACTATGTTACATATAGGAGTAGTTGACATGCGCACAACATCATTTGTTATCCTCATATCTTACTACACTAGCAACAAGATTGTGTAGTACTGACGTATGAACCACTGCACATGCCTAGTAGTAGGAGCACTGTGTATGTTCAAGTGGCTGCCGTGTTTTGCACTCCTCCGTCGTAAGAGTGGAAACGCTTGCTGTAATCATTTTTTTCTTCAGAAAAATAGTGGACACGCTCTACCATGCGGATCCTCCTCCAGCCATGCACTAAATTACTCACTTTCGCCGACGTGTGGGATAGCCAGCACCTGGGTCCACCAGCCATGCACTAAATTACTCCGTAGTAGAGTGACGGTAGACTACCCCGATCGAACCGCCGCAGTAATGCCCAATGAGCCGTCAAATCACAAAACCCCCTCCTTTCCAGCAGTAAGTTGGACGGACAAAGCAACCATCATTTCACTCTTCTCTCTCAGCTTCCTCTCTTGAAGAAAACCCCCACTCGCTTCGTTTCTCCCTCATCTCGTTCCTCCTTTCACTCTTCTCTCTTAGCTTCCTCTCTTGGATGGACGCCCGAGCACCGGCTGACGTGATGTCTATGGCTCTGGCCAAAACCGTCGAGGCTCATGGTACGAAGAAGCGCAAGCACCTCGCCGAGACTACCGCAGACAAGCTCAAAGCCATCGCCCTGTCCAAGCCCCCCTCTCCGGGATCCCTCATTAAGCAAGTCCAGGTAATGTCTCTTGTTGACGATCTTTTTCTCGATCTTGATCGTGTTTTTTCATCTAACATGCAGTACTAGTACTGGTAGTACAACTTTCAGGGTGATCTTGCATGTGATTTTATTGTGCCAAATGACGGTTCTAAATTCCTCTTTTGACCAAAACATGCGAGAGGTTGACACTGATTTCTTATAGATTACTTTCAACTACTCCCTCTGTCCCAAATTTCTTGTCTTAGACTTGTCTAGATACGGATGTATCTAATACTAAAATGTGACTTGATACATCCGTATCTAGACAAATCTAAGACAACAATTTTGGGACGGAGGGAGCACTTTATGAACATCAATGCTACCTTTTAAGAGGGTATATTTGCCTCAGTAACTTGTGTTATGGATATTGCATGTAATCCCTCTGCTCTCATGCCTTCGAAGACATGTTCTAGTGTCTTTGTTCACTCATTTCTGTGCGTATATGTAGTCATATATGGAGTATACTATCGAAAATCATCTTATATTTCTAAACGGAGGTAGTAATAAAATATGGTTTCTGTTTGAATTAGAACCAGGTCCGCGGTGGAGATGAAGTTCTCAAAGTCATGCCGTGTGAACTGGAAGACCTGATGATGAGTTCTACTGCTGAACTATCCAGCTGCTGTGTCCTTGTCGCCACGTGTCCTGAACTAGTGTTTTCCTGTAGCATTGTTGGCAGGCGTGTTCTCGAGGCTGTACTTGACCACAACAATTTCCTGGCTGTGCCTTCGATTACGAAGGGTGTGGTTCTTGTAAAGCTTCCCAACAAATCTGATGCGGCCTGTCTTCATCATCATGTTTATGAGTGGAAAGACCACTCTGTTAGGTTCTCCAATGTTGACAAGATGGTGATGGTGCATGTAGACATCTCACACGAAGTCCATGGCCTAGTCAGTTATGCGGGGTTCATCCCGTAGGTCGGTGGCAACAAATAGTCTGCAGAGTTTAGTTAGTGCAACTTTGCTTGTCTATAGTAAGTACTATTGTTCAGTACTTGATTTGTGTTTGTGAACCCTGTATTGTTTATTAGTACTGCCGCTTTTGGTGTGTGAACGGTCTATGTTAATGTCTGTCCACTCAATTCAGTCTGTATATTTTGAAGTATCCAGATCATATTTTTTGTGAGGACGGTTTATCAATTATGGTTACACTCCAATATCTGTATGCATTGCAGGGTTTGTCGCACCCATCAGGATTTCCAGTCCCATGGATGTTCGGTCCATACGATTTGTCACGACCTTTGGACTATCCTGCTTGTGGGAGTAGGCGGGGCCCCTGCATGCCACCCGTAGTTGGACGATCAATCTTCTGTTTAGTACTTCGACATAGTGATTTCCTGGTAAGGATTCACTCATGTCACATCAAGTAAATCTTATTGATTTACTGTCTAAATCTTATTGATTTAATGTCATGTTTTCTTTCTTTTCCTGCAATTTTACGATGCATGTTTTGCCGTGTGACATTCATCACAGAATAAACCGTTTGGTTTGCTCTACGATGGCTATTTTTGCAGGTTTCACTTCTTATGTCGTGTCAGTAACGAAGGCACTGTCCATCACTTATATTACTGGAAAAATTGGATCTGTCTGTTGTCTGAGTACAAGCTGAATCCCTATGATGAACTGCAGTTTGGTTTAACAAAAACGCCACAATTAGTCCTTCTCGCGTTTAAAAGAAATGAAGAAAAAAACTGGATCACGGTCACGGATCCTAGTCAAGTTAGAAAGCTGATCATAGCAGACCAGACACGATTGCCGCTGTCTCGCACAGATCGAGCACCTGCAGTTGCTCTAGCACTGACAGCGTCAGCAGCTCAGTCTGATCCAGCTGAGGATTGGGCACCGACCGCGTCAGCGGATCAGTCTGATCTACCGGAGGATCAGGCATCGACACCGGCACCTTCTCCGACACCGGCACCAGCTCTACATGGAGCAACATCTCCGGCAGCAGCAGCGGCTTCGGCACCTGCACCAACACTTGCACTTGCATCTGCTCCGGCCCGTGCAGTTGCACCGGCAACAGACTGGGCTGCAGTTCGCACTTCATATACCAAAGTCCTTACAAAACCGACATGTCCACCTTCTTGGAAAGCATTGGCCGCCCAAGTGCTTCGTTCTTTTTTCTTTCCATGTTGTTTCACATGATTCACTGTGTTGATCTAACTGTTTGGGTATGTCTTCTTGTTTGCAAACAGAGAATTCCTAGAGCAACGAGGGAGTCGTTCAACAATCCGGGCGACCGCGGCCAAGTTTCTCTTACCATGCGCAGCCTTGGTGTGAATGAACCTGCTCAATATACCGTAAGTACAAAGGATGGTTGCATGATGATTGATGCAAAAGGATGGTCAAGGTTCAAATCTAAATCATATCTTGCGGTAGGGGATGATGTCAAAATCGAGCTTTCTCGGCAAGGAGAGCTGGTCCAAATCAACTTTGAAATTCTTCAGTAGCAGCACGCAACTGCCAAACTGATCTATCCTCCGAGAGATTTTGATGTAATAATCTGGCATGGTGAAACAAGTGTCCTGTGTGTATAAGTAGTACGACAGTATTATTTAGCACATGGTATATCGTTGATAGAATTGCAACTCTGATTGCTGGTTAGGAACTGTCCTTCGATTTCATTCCAACAGCTGCCGTGCTTTATTCAATTTTGTGTATTCGCCTTGCGACAGCATCTAAAACCAGCGCCGTACCGATCGCTTGCAATATGAAAAGCGCTGAGGTAGAACATATGGGCCCCCAAACATGCAGGGTCGGCCTGCGGCCCAAAGTCCAGAACCGTGAGCCTATCTGAGTATTATATTCTCAGCTGAACCCCCATAATGCCCGTGCGTTGCAGAGGGAGTATATTTCTCGGCAAGGTGAGCCTGTGGTATAAAAGATTTGTATATTTCTTTACAGAGGGAGTATGTCTCTGTCAAAAAATATATTTATGTGTAACTAGTTACTCCTGTCTTTCTACTTCCTTTCGCTGATATGTGGGGCAACCGGCAACGGGGTCCACGTGCCATATGCACAAATTAGAGTGCACAACTTCACGGTAGACACACCCCGGTCGTAGCGCCGCAGTAATGCCCAATGAGCCGTCAAATCACAACCCCTCCAGCTTTAGCAGTAAGCTGGACGGACGAAGCGGCAATATTTCACTGGGCCTGAATCCCCTTCTCCCTCGTCTGCTTGTTCAGAGAAAACCCCCTCTCGGCGATTGCATAGGGTTTTCTCATGGAGAACCAGGTACGAATTCTTCATCCATCCCCAATAAATCCAAGTCCCTTGGTCGCAGGTAATCCTAGGATGGCAGCCGCCGCCGTTGATGCATTTTTCTTCCTACTGAATCTAGTGTGTTTCATTTGCAGTGCCCAAAGTGCGAGTACTCTACAGGTTTCTGGGCCCTCGGCGAGACGCCACACTCGTTCCTTCTCATCCTAACACAGCATTTTGAAATGCGCATAGTATGTTCCTAGAATCCTCTTTTCCATCCGGGAGGGTGGGGGTTTTTTGAACATGCTGTGTTCTCATATTATTTTTCCTGCAGTGTATTATTTGCTCTGCAGAACACATGTACTCAAGATGCTCGGCCTTGCCATAACTGAATACACTAGTTTAATGGTCACAGTGAAGACAAGCCATGGATATAAGTTCCGAGTTGAGTTTATGAACCAAGAAGATCGCTACTTTTTTTATGGCCGAACTTGGATAAACTTTCTCAATTTGTTACGGACTGAAAGTTGGCGCACGAATGTTGATGGAAATAGAAGAACCTGGTCTCATCTTCATTGCGATCTTCCACCCCGACGTCGTTCCAATTGTTCATCCATGTTAGTTTTGTATCTGGTTCTTGCTTGTTGCCTCAATTACTTCTTAATCCACCTATTCTGTCTAACTAATCACAATTTAACTTTAGAAGTAGCAACGAATCTCTTACGAAGATGCTACTTCTAACTAACATTTTCTTATAATTGGTGGCACGTGTAGGTTTTTTCAGAGTTAAGCAGTCTGCTCGTTTGTTACTCTGTAATAACTTGGCTGTTACTAATGGCACTGAAGTTGACTGGATCGACATCCACAAGTTCCTACACTTTATTGATCGTCTTGAGGTCCTTGTGGGGCGTTTCAATGGTGGAAGGCCACGTGGGATATGTGTGCCACTGCTGCACTCGTTGAACAGGTCCAACTGTGTCGAGAAACTTATGGTACGAGCTGTTTTCTGTTATATATGTTGTTCATAAACTATTGCTTATACACAGTTTTACAGCTGTGATCTTCTTGAAACAGGAACTGCCGAGTTCTATTGTTCCTATACAGATGCCTGACCATGGTCGAGTCAGGCGCTTGGTCACAACATGATGTTTATGTCGACCTACTCAATTCCTCTTGGAGGTGAAAAGATACTTATTCATGGGTGGTCTCAAATAATGAAGGCCCGTCCATCTTGGAGAATAGGATAGAAGATTATGTTCATGCTTTTCCATGGCTCTAAAGCGAATATCCTGTTTATTGACCATGTTGCAAGATGAAGCCGCTTTCAGAAGGTTGTGGATGCGCGGGGTGGCGCCTGGGCCTTGTCCTGGGGCTTGGCGGCCTCAACCTTGGTTAACTGTAGGCAAAGTAGCACTGTTTGGGGCATGCTTTGTACGGTTGAACCTGTATAAGTACTCATACTGCTTTCAGCTTTGGTTGTTAAGTGCCTCTGCTGGTTTCAGTTAAGGTTGTTAAGTACTCCTGCTGCTTTTACAGTCTGTTGTGTTTCTTCAGTCCTGTCTTCCTCCAGCCGCCAAAACCAAACCAGCGCCGGCGGGGCCGCCTGCTTCCGGCTCCCACGGCTGGTTGCGCCTCAGCGCACGCATCGCCGCCCCACCGTCTCCTAAATCATTAACGCCGACGTCCTCCGCGCGCTTTGGTGCGCTCGCCGCGGCGCCGCCCTCTCGCGTTGTCAACATGGTCAACAAACAACAGGAATCGGCAGAAGTACGTGGAGAGGATGACAGTAGGGGCCCACCACGTCAGTGTATGGAAAAATAAAATGCTTCCTCCTAGTGTTTTCCTGACATCTGGTACCCACGACATT
This sequence comes from Triticum aestivum, assembly GCF_018294505.1. Classification (NCBI taxonomy): domain Eukaryota; kingdom Viridiplantae; phylum Streptophyta; class Magnoliopsida; order Poales; family Poaceae; genus Triticum; species Triticum aestivum. The sequence goes on along the minus strand of NC_057808.1, from coordinate 389,864,872 downwards.
GTGATCGTATATAGTCAATAGACAAGAGAACATCACAAGATCGACTGACACCTGGGACGTAGCTACTCGAGCAGTATTTTTTTTGTTTGGTATTGTTGAGACGGAGGATGGTTTGAACTGGGCTGTGGCCCGTCTAGCCCAGGCTTATATTTTATGTTCACCATGTGACCACCCCAACTAATTTTTTTTGTGAAAATGAGCCCAGTTTATTTTTTCTGAAGAATACCCAATCCAGGCCTACTTATTTTTCTACGCCCTGATGGGCTGCAACTCTTTCAAGACGCCTGCAAATCTTGAAAGTAATATGAAATGGGTTGTAAATATAAAAACAGATGACAAATTGGCAATTACTTTATAATTTCTGATTTTTTTTCACATTTTCAGATTCCTATTTCACTGGGCATTAACCTAATTTAAATATATCTTCAAAGTACTTTAAATCTGGCTAGACATTTTGGTATTAAAAATAGTTTGGAACCCACAGAAATATGCGAAATTGGCCCTGGCCAACCAAAAAAAAACGAGTGCAATAAATTGCATAAGAAGTTGCCATGAGCTATATATAAATTATTAAAAAAAAGAGGGAGTGGTCTGACTTGTGGGCCTGTTTAGTTGACGCGTATGCAAGATTTTTTTAGTTATTATATACGTCAACAAACGATTCTAGCAGACGTAACTATTGGATGTCAATCCAACGGCCGTCGTGTTTCTTCAATCTCTGATCTTCTTGCTCCAGCCGCCAAAGCAGCGCCGGCGGGACCGCCTACTCCCGCCTCCTGTGGTCGGCTGTGCTGCCGCGCAGGCCTCAGTGCCCCCTACTACTCCCACCGCTGGCCAGGGCATCCCTCTACTCACCCACACCCCCTTTTATTTTGCGGCGACGGGAGCCTCACACCGCAGCCGAACCGGTGAACCCTCGTACTCCTCTCCGCGCGGGCTTCCACTGCCGCGTCTTCCCCGGCTCCGCGTCATCCCCTTTGTAGGCCTCGCCGTCGTCCACCGCCGTGGTGCTCTCGGCACGGCGTGGTCAATGTGGTCAACGACCGACTTCCATGGGAAGAGTACTGTACGTGGAGAGGCTGACAGCTGGGTCCACAGCAGCCGCAAGGAAGTGCCTCCTTATTACGCGGAAAATAATTATTCCTCCACCTGACAGCAGGGACCCACCGGACGGGCCACCAGTATTTTGCGAAAAAAACGTTTCCCCCTGGCAGCTGGGACCCACAGGACGGGCCACCCTATTTCACGAAAAAAACGTTCCCCCCGCTGTCAGCTCGGACCCACCGGAAGTGCCTCCTTATTACGCACAAAAAAAGAATACCCCCCTGCTAGCTGGGACCCACCTTGGTGGGAGGTTGACTTGTGGGCCTACTAAGTTGACTGGGACGGAGGCCTTTGTCAAATTTAGTCAATATATGAACGATTCTAGCTCCAGTGACCGTACGATGTCCATCCAACGGCCGTAGTGCTTCTTCAACCTCTGGTCTTCTTGCTCCAGCCGCCCAAAGCAGCGGCGGTCGTGCCGCCTGCTCCTGCCGCCCGTGGCCGGCTGTGATGCTGCATAGGCCTCACCGCCCCCTACTACTCCCACCGCTGGCCAGGCCATCCCTCTACGCACCCACATCCCCTGTTATTCTGCGGCGACGACAGCCTCACACCGCAGCCGAACGAGTGAACCCTCATACTCCTCTACGCGTGGGCATCCACTGCCGCGTCTTCCCCGGCTCCGCGTCGTCCCCTTCCTAGGCCTCGTCGTCGTCCACCGCCCTGGTGCTCTCGGCGCGGCGTGGTCAACGTGGTCAAGGAATGGCTTCCATCGGACGTGGACTATACGTGGAGAGGCTGACAGCTGGGTCCACGGCCGCAGCAAGGAAGTGCCTCCTTATTACGTGCAAAATAATTATTCCTCCACCTAACAGCGGGGACCCACCGGACGGGCCACCGTATTTCGCGAAAAAATGTTTCCCCCTGACTGCTAGGACCCACCAGCTACATCTTCGCACGCAAGGAAGTGCGTCCGAAAAAAAACGATTCGCCCCCCTGACTGCTGGGACCCACTAGCTACATCTTCGCACGCAAGGAAGTGCGTCCGGGCAAAAAAACAAAACGATTCCCCCCTGACTGCTGGGACCCAGCAGCTACACCTTCGCACGCAAGGAAGTGCGTCCGGGCAAAAAAAAACGATTCGCCCCCCCTGACTGCTGGGACCCACCAGCTACATCTTTGCAGGCAAGGAAGTGCCTGACAGTCGGGACCCACCTGGTCGAAGCGTACGTAGCGTTGTCATTCTGGTCGCGAACGTGTACGTACATATATACTGGTCGATGTAGAGGCGCACACATGTTGTAGTAGAGGCGCGTACGTGTCGTAGTAGATGCGCGCACGTAGCATGTACACGTACGTACAGCGGCCAGGGTGCAAGAAAGAAAATATGGCCACGTACGTACATACGGGCAGGGTCTCGAACGCCTACTTGTGCATACGTACGGCCAGGGCTCGTGTACATGGCTGGGTCGGAACAGAGAAACAACGTCGTCGTCGTGTTCATGGGGAGGCAACGGAATGCGTCGTGTTCATGGGGAGGCAACGGAATGCGTCATGTTCATCGGGAGGCAACGGAACGCGTGGGAGCCAACCGGCTGGGTCGGAACGAAATGCGTGGTCGTGTTCATCGGGAGGGCTTGGACGGAACATGCGATGGAAACGAGGCCTGGCGTACCGCAAAACGGAGGAAACACCCTTGTGTTCGACCGACCACGTTCGAAACGGGATCCTGTTCATCGGGAGGGGTCTGGCGTACCGCAAAACAAAGGAAACAGACCTCCTACGGTCAAAACGGGGGTCCTGTTGATCGGGAGGGGTGTGGCATACCGCAAAACGGAGGAAACGGACTTGTGTTGGAGCGCTACGGTCGAAACGGGGGTCCTGTTGATCGGGAGGGGTGTGGCGTATCGCAAAACGGGACTCCACGGGATACTGTTCATCTCCACCGTCGACCTCCTCGAGCCTCCACGGGCTACCGTCGACCTCCTCCAGCCTCCACGGGCTCTTGTTCATCCAGCCTCCACTGCGCGCTACTCCAATGGCTACTGTTCAACCACCCCTCCACCGTCTACTGTTCATCCAGCCCTCCACACCACGGGGTCCTGTTCAACCACCCCTCCATGGGCACCCCTCCACCGTCTACTGTTCATCCAGCCCTCCACACCACAGGGTCCTGTTCAACCACCCCTCCACGGTCACCCCTCCACCGTCTACTGTTCATCCAGCCCTCCACACCACGGGGTCCTGTTCATCCAGAGGCAACGCCACCGCTCACTGTTCATCCACCCCCTCGCAAGGCTTCAGTTAGCAGCAGTTAGCAGCAGTAGCGAAGGAATCGCTCGATCGGGTTCAGTTAACAGCCATCGATCGATCGCTCGGGTTCAGTAACGCGTAGCCTGCAGTGCAATCGCTCGGGTTCAGTTAGAGCCCAACGCCTCGCTCGGGTTCAGTTAGAGCCAACGCCTCGCACACACGCGCGTGCGTGTACGAGAGAAACGCGCATCGCTCGGCCCCCGACCTCCCACCGTAACCGGGAACTCCCCGAAATTTTCCTCGCCCTCGCTTCTACCATGGTTTTTTCCGTCATGGACGACCCAAAGAATGTCATGCAGCTACGTCTCCGGCCTGCCCAGGACAAAAAGCCCATTTTCTGTCATGATTTTTTGTCATAGAAGTAGGAGCCCACCACATTTATGATGATACCGGGTTTTGTCACAATTATCGTCATAGAAGTGTCATATGTATGACATAAATTTTTTTCGTTCGGCCCAAAATGTCACGGATGTGTCTTTTTTTTGTAGTGATAGCATCCCCAAGCTTGTGGCTTTGCATATCATTAGCATCATGGGTATTCAAAGAATTCATACTAACAACATTGCAATCATGCTCATCATTCACATATTTTATGCCAAGCATTCTATGTAATTCTTCTTCTAGTACTTGAGCACAATTTTCCTTCCCATCATTTTCACGAAAGACATTAAAAAGATGAAGCATATGAGGCACCCTTAATTCCATTTTTTGTAGTTTTCTTTCATAGACTAAACCAGTGATAAAACAAGAAACTAAAAGATTCGATTGCAAGATCTAAAGATATACCTTCAAGCACTCACCTCCCCCGCAACGACGCCAGAAAAGAACTTGATGTCTACTACGCAACCTTCTCCTTGTAGACGTTGTTGGGCCTCCAAGTGCAGAGGTTTGTAGGACAGTAGCAAATTTCCCTCAAGTGGATGACCTAAGGTTTATCAATCCGTGGGAGGTGTAGGATGAAGATGGTCTCCCTCAAACAACCCTGCAACCAAATAACAAAGAGTCTCTTGTGTCCCCAACACACCCAATACAATGGTAAATTGTATAGGTGCACTAGTTCGGCGAAGAGATGGTGATACAAGTGCAATATGGATGGTAGATATGAGTATTTGTAATCTGAAAATATAAAAACAGCAAGGTAACTAATGATAAAAGTGAGCACAAACGGTATTGCAATGCGTTGAAACAAGGCCTAGGGTTCATACTTTCACTAGTGCAAGTTCTCTCAACAATAATAACATAATTGGGTCATATAACTATCCCTCAACATGCAACAAAGAGTCACTCCGAAGTCACTAATAGCGGAGAACAAACGAAGAGATTATTGTAGGGTATGAAACCACCTCAAGGTTATTCTTTCGGATCGATCTATTCAAGAGTCCGTAGTAAAATAACGCGTAGCTATTCTTTCTGTTCGATCTATCATAGAGTTCGTACTAGAATAACACCTTAAGATACAAATCAACCAAAACCCTAATGTCACCTAGATACTCCAATGTCACCTCAAGTATCCATGGGTATGATTATACGATATGCATCACACAATCTCAGATTCATCTATTCAAACCAACACAAAGTACTTCAAAGAGTGCCCCAAAGTTTCTACCGGAGAGTCAAGACGAAAACGTGTGCCAACCCCTATGCATAAGTTCACGAGGTCACGGAACCCGCAAGTTGATCACCAAAACATACATCAAGTGAATCACGTGATATCCCATTGTCACCACAGATAAGCACATGCAAGACATACATCAAGTGTTCATAAACCTTAAAGACTCAATCCAATAAGATAACTTCAAAGGGAAAACTCAATCCATTACAAGAGAGTAGAGGGGGAGAAACATCATAAGATCCAACTATAATAGCAAAGCTCGCGATACATCAAGATCGTACCACTTCAAGAACACGAGAGAGAGAGAGAGAGATCAAACACATAGCTACTGGTACATACCCTCAGCCCCGAGGGTGAACTACTCCCTCCTCGTCATGGAGAGCGCCGGGATGATGAAGATGGCCACAGGTGAGGGATTCCCCCTCTGGCAGGGTGCCGGAACAGGGTCCCGATTGGTTTTTGGTGGCTAGAGAGGCTTGCGGCGGCGAACTCCCGATCTATTATGCTCCCCGATGTTTTTAGGGTATATGGATATATATAGGCGAAAGAAGTCGGTCAGGGGAGCCACGAGGGGCCCACGAGGGTGGGGGGCACGCCCAGGGGGTAGGGCGCGCCTCCCTGCCTCGTGGATTCCTCGAAGCTTCCCTGGCGTCTACTCCAAGTCTCCTGGATTGCTTCCGTTCCAAAAATAACACTCTCGAAGGTTTCATTCCGTTTGGACTCCGTTTGATATTCCTTTTCTTCGAAACACTGAAATAGGCAAGAAAACAGCATTTTGGGCTGGGCCTCCAGTTAGTAGGTTAGTCCCAAAAAATAATATAAAAGTGTATAATAAAGCCCATAAACATCCAAAACGGGTAATATAATAGCATGGAACAATCAAAAATTATAGATACGTTGGAGACGTATCATGCATCACCATGTAGATCTTGCGTGTGCGTAGGAACTTTTTTGAAATTACTGCGTTCCCCAAGAGTGGCATCCGAGCCAGGTCCTTGTTGAAGGTTAAAACAACACACTTGACGAAAAATCGTTGTGGTTTTGATGCGTAGGTAAGAACGGTTCTTGCTCAGCCCGTAGCAGCCACGTAAAACTTGCAACAAACAAAGTAGAGGACGTCTAACTTGGTTTTGCAGGGCATGTTGTGATGTGATATGGTCAAGACATGATGCTAAATTTTATTGTATGAGATGATCATGTTTTGTAACAGAGTTATCGGCAATTGGCAGGAGCCATATGGTTGTCGCTTTATTGCATGAAATGCAATCGCCATGTAATTGCTTTACTTTATCACTAAGCGGTAGCAATAGTCGTAGAAGCAATAGTTGGCGAGACGACAACTATGCTTCGATGGATATCAAGGTGTCAAGCCGGTGACGATGGTAATCATGACGGTGCTTTGGAGATGGAGATCAAAGGCACAAGATGATGATGGCCATATCATATCACTTATATTGATTGCATGTGATGTTTATCCTTTATGCATCTTATTTTTCCTAGATCGATGGCAGCATTATAAGATGATCTCTCACTAAATTTCAAGGTACAAGTGTTCTCCCTGAGTATGCACCGTTGCGAAAGTTCATCATGCCGAGACACCACGTGATGATCGGGTGTGATAAGCTCTACGTTCACATACGACGGGTGCAAGACAGTTTTGCACATGTAGAATACTCGGGATAAACTTGACGAGCCTAGCATATGTAGATATGGCCTCCAAACACTGAGAACAAAAGGTCGAGCGTGAATCATATAGTAGATATGATCAACATAGTGATGTTCACCATTGAAAACTACTCCATCTCACGTGATGATCAGACATGGTTTAGTTGATTTGGATCACGTGATCACTTAGATGATTAGAGGGATGTCTATCTAAGTGGGAGTTCTTAAGTAATATGATTAATTGAACTTTAATTTATCATGAACTTAGTACCTGATAGTATTTTGCATGACTATGTTGTTGTAGATAGATGGCCCGTGCTGTTGTTCCGTTAAATTTTAATGTGTTCCTTGAGAAAGCTAAGTTGAAAGAAGATGGTAGCAACGACATGGACTGGGTCCGAAACTTGAGGATTATCCTCATTGCTGCACAGAAGAATTACGTCCTGGAAGCACCGCTGGGTGCCAAACCCGCTGCAGGAGCAACGCCAGATGTTATGAACGTCTGGAAGAGCAAAGCTGATGACTACTCGATAGTTCAGTGTGCCATGCTTTATGGCTTAGAACTGGGACTTCAACGACGTCTTAAACGTCATGGAGCATATGAGATGTTCTAGGAGTTGAAGTTAATATTTCAAGCAAATGCCCGGATTGAGAGATATGAAGTCTCCAATAAGTTCTACAGCTGCAAAATGGAGGAGAATAGCTCTGTCAGTGAGCATATACTCAAAATGTCTGGGTATAACAATCACTTGATTCAACTGGGAGTTAATCTTCCTGATGATAGTGTCATTGACAGAATTCTTCAATCACTGCCACCAAGCTACAAGAGCTTCGTGATGAACTATAATATGCAAGGGATGGATAAGACAATTCTCGAGCTCTTCGCAATGCTAAAGGCTGCGGAGGTAGAAATCAAGAAAGAGCATCAAGTGTTGATGGTCAACAAGACCACCAGTTTCAAGAAAAAGGGTAAAGGGAAGAAGGGGAACTTCAAGAAGAACGGCAAGCAAGTTGCTGCTCAAGTGAAGAAGCCCAAGTCTGGACCTAAGCCTGAGACTGAGTGCTTCTACTGCAAAGGGACTAGTCACTGGAAGCGGAACTGCCCCAAGTATTTGGCAGATAAGAAGGATGGCAAGGTGAACAAAGGTATATCTGATATACATGTTATTGATGTGTACCTTACTAATGCTCGGAGTAGTGCCTGGGTATTTGCTATTGGTTCTGTTGCTAATATTTGCAACTCGAAACAGGGACTACGGATTAAGCGAAGATTGGCGAAGGACGAGGTGACGATGCACGTGGGAAATGGTTCCAAAGTCGATGTGATCGTCGTCGGCACGCTACCTCTACATCTACCTTCGGGATTAGTGTTAGACCTGAATAATTGTTATTTGGTGCCAGCGTTAAGCATGAACAGTATATCTGGATCTTGTTTGATGTGAGACAGTTATTCATTTAAATCAGAGAATAATGGTTGTTCTATTTATGTGAGTAATATCTTTTATGGTCATGCACCCTTGAGGAGTGGTCTATTTTTGTTGAATCTCGATAGTAGTGACACTCATATTCATAATATTGAAGCCAAAAGATGCAGAGTTGATAATGATAGTGCAACTTATATGTGGCACTGCCGTTTGGGTCATATTTGTGTAAAGCGCATGAAGAAACTCCATTCTGATGGACTTTTGGAAACACTTGGTACTTGCGAACCATGCCTCTTGGGCAAGATGACTAAAAATGCCGTTCTCCGGAACAATGGAGCGAGCAACAAATTTGTTGGAAATCATACATACTGATGTATGTGGTCCGATGAATATTGAGGCTCGCGGCGGGTATCGTTATTTTCTCACCTTCACAGATGATTTGAGCAGATATGGGTATATCTACTTGATGAAACATAAGTCTGAAACATTTGAAAAGTTCAAAGAATTTCAGAGTGAAGTGGAAAATCATCGTAACAAGAAAATAAAGTTTCTACGATCTGATTGTGGAGGAGAATATTTGAGTTACGAGTTTGGTCTTCTTTTGAAACAATGCGAAATAGTTTCGCAACTCACGCCACCCGGAACACCACAACATAATGGTGTGTCCGAACATCGTAATCGTACTTTACTAGATATGGTGCGATCTATGATGTCTCTTACTGATTTACCGCTATCATTTTGGGGTTATGCTTTAGAGACAGCTGCATTCACGTTAAATAGGGCACCATCTAAATCCGTTGAGATGACGCCTTATGAACTGTGGTTTGGCACGAAACCCAAGTTGTCGTTTCTTAAAGTTTGGGGCTGCGATGCTTATGTGAAAATGCTTCAACCTGATAAGCTCGAACACAAATCGGAGAAATGTGTCTTCATAGGATACCCAAAGGAGACTATTGGGTACACCTTCTGTCACAGATCCGAAGGCAAGACATTTGTTCCTAAGAATGGATCCTTTCTAAAGAAGGAGTTTCTCTCGAAAGAAGTAAGTGGGAGGAAAGTAGAACTTGATGAGGTAACTGTACCTGCTCCCTTATTGGAAAGTACATCACAAAAATCTATTCCTGTGACTCCTACAACAATTAGTGAGGAAGCTAATGATGATGATCATGTAACTTCAGGTCAAGTTACTACCGAACCTCATAGGTCAACCAGAGTAAGATCCGCACCAGAGTGGTACGGTAATCCAGTTCTGGAGGTCATGTTACTTGACCATGATGAACCTACGAACTATGAGGAAGCGATGATGAGCCCAGATTCCGCGAAATGGCTTGAAGCCATGAAATCTGAGATGGGATCCATGTATGAGAACAACGTGTGGACTTTGGTTGACTTGCCCGATGATCGGCAATCCATCGAGAATAAATGGATCTTTAGGAAGAAGACTGACGCTGACGGTAATGTTACTGTCTACAACGCTCGACTTGTCGCGAAAGGTTTTCGACAAGTTCAAGGAGTTGACTATGATGAGACATTCTCACCAGTAGTGATGCTTAAGTCCGTCCGAATCATGTTAGCAATTGCTGCATTTTATGATTATGAAATTTGGCAAATGGATGTAAAGACTGCATTCCTGAATGGATTTCTGGAAGAAGAGTTGTATATGATGCAACCTGAAGGTTTTATCAATCCAAAGGATGCTAACAAAGTGTGCAAACTCCAGCGATCCATTTATGGACTGGTGCAAGCATCTGGGAGTTGGAATAAACGTTTTGATAGTGTGATCAAAGCATATGGTTTTATACAGACTTTTGGAGAAGCCTGTATTTACAAGAAAGTGAGTGGGAGCTCTGTAGCATTTCTAATATTATATGTGGATGACATATTGTTGACTGGAAATGATATAGAATTTCTGGATAGCAGAAAAGGATACTTGAATAAGAATTTTTCAATGAAAGACCTCGGTGAAGCTGCTTATATATTGGGCATCAAGATCTATAGAGATAGATCAAGACGCTTGATTGGACTTTCACAAAGCACTTACCTTGATAAAGTTTTGAAGAAGTACAAAATGGGTCAAGCTAAGAAAGGGTTCTTGCCTGTGTTACAAGGTGTAAAGTGGAGTCCGACTCAATGCCTGACCACTGCAGAAGATAGAGAGAAAATGAAAGTCATTCCCTATGCTTCAGCCATAGGTTCTATCATGTATGCAATGTTGTATACCAGACCTGATGTGTGCCTTGCTATTAGTTTAGCAGGGAGGTACCAAAGTAATCCAGGAGTGGATCACTGGACAGCGGTCAAGAACATCCTGAAATACCTGAAAAGGACTAAAGATATGTTTCTCGTTTATGGAGGTGACAAAGAACTCGTCGTAAATGGTTACGTCGATGCAAACTTTGCCACTGATCCGGATGACTCTAAGTCACAAACCAGATACGTATTTATATTGAACGGTGGAGCTATCAGTTGGTGCAGTTCTAAGCAAAGCATCGTGGCGGGATCTACGTGTGAAGTGGAGTACAAGCTGCTTCGGAAGCAGCAAATGAAGGAGTCTGGATGAAGGAGTTCATATCCGATCTAGGTGTCATACCTAGTGCATCGGGTCCAATGAAAATCTTTTGTGACAATACTGGTGCAATTGCCTTGGCAAAGGAATCCATATTTCACAAGAGAACCAAGCACATCAAGAGACGCTTCAATTCCATCCGCGATCAAGTCAAGGAGGGAGACATAGAGATTTGCAAGATACATACGGATCTGAATGTTGCAGACCCGTTGACTAAGCCTCTCTCACGAGCAAAACATGATCAGCACCAAGACTCCATGGGTGTTAGAACCATCACTGTGTAATCTAGATTATTGACTCTAGTGCAAGTGGGAGACTGAAGGAAATATGCCCTAGAGGCAATAATAAAGTTGTTATTTATATTTCCTTATATCATGATAAATGTTTATTATTCATGCTAGAATTGTATTAACCGGAAACTTAGTAGGGAGACATAGAGATTTGCAAGATACATACAGATCTGAATGTTGCAGACCCGTTGACTAAGCCTCTCTCACGAGCAAAACATGATCAGCACCAAGACTCCATGGGTGTTAGAACCATTACTGTGTAATCTAGATTATTGACTCTAGTGCAAGTGGGAGACTAAAGGAAATATGCCCTAGAGGCAATAATGAAGTTGTTATTTCTATTTCCTTATATCATGATAAATGTTTATTATTCATGCTAGAATTGTATTAACCGGAAAATTAGTACATGTGTGAATACATAGACAAACAGAGTGTCACTAGTATGCCTCTACTTGACTAGCTCGTTGAATCAAAGATGGTTAAGTTTCCTAGTGTAAGTGCATCTAGTGCCACCACTAGTTGGTTTTGGAGTATTGACGACAAACCTGGTTGAGGGACTAATGTGTTTTTGAGAATTGCAGGATAACACAGGTAGTAGTCCCTCATTGATTCGGTTTACCTACCGGAGATGACCCCTAAAAATGTATGAAGACATTGAAGACAATGGTGGTATATGAAGACAGTCACATCAAAGCTTATGACTCGAGAAGACATTCACGTGAAGACTATGGAGTGCGAAGACATAGTTGTTTCGTAGTTTCCTTTTCTTCTTTATTGAGTCATAGGAACCACCGTACTGTTAAGTGGGGTCCAAGTGAACAAAGTCAGAATGACTGAAGTGATGCTCAACCAAATCCTATGTCTTCGAGCGAAGACAATGAGAGCAAATCTTATCCAGAGACGGATGAGTCAGCTTTACTTGTAGCCTGATGACCCACAATTATAGGGGATCTATCGTAGTCCTTTTGATAAGTAAGAGTGTCGAACCCAACGAGGAGCAGCAGGAAATGATAAGCGGTTTTCATCAAGGTATTCTCTGCAAGCACTGAAATTATAGGTAACAGACAGTTTTGTGACAAGATAATTTGTAACGAGAAACAAGTAACAAAAGTAAATAAAGTGCAGCAAGGTGGCCCAATCCTTTTTGTAGCAAAGGACAAGCCTGGACAAACTCTTATATAGAGAAAAGCGCTCCCGAGGACACATGGGAATTATCGTCAAGCTAGTTTTCATCACGTTCATATGATTCGCGTTCGGTACTTTGATAATTTGATATATGGGTGGACCGGTGCTTGGGTGCTGTCCTTACTTAGACAAGCATCCCACTTATGATTAACCCCTATTGCAAGCATCCGCAACTACAAAAGAAGTATTAAGGTAAACCTAACCATAGCATGAAACTAGTGGATCCAAATCAGCCCCTTACGAAGCAACGCATAAACTAGGGTTTAAGCTTCTGTCACTCTAGCAACCCATCATCTACTTATTACTTCCCAATGCCTTCCTCTAGGCCCAAATAATGGTGAAGTGTCATGTAGTCGAAGTTCACATAACACCACTAGAGGAGAGACAACATACATCTCATCAAAATATCGAACGAATACCAAATTCACATGACTACTAATAGCAAGACTTCTCCCATGTCCTCAGGAACAAACGTAACTACTCACAAAGCATACTCATGTTCATAATCAGAGGAGTATTAATATGCATAAAGGATCTGAACATATGATCTTCCACCAAATAAACTAACTAGCATCAACTACAAGGAGTAATCAACACTACTAGTAACCTACAGGTACCAATCCTAGACTTAGAGACAAGAATTGGATACAAGAGATGAACTAGGGTTTGAGAGGAGATGGTGTTGGTGAAGATGTTGATGGAGATTGCCCTCTCCCGATGAGAGGAGCGTTGGTGATGACGATGGCGATGATTTCCCCCTCCCGGAGGGAAGTGTCCCCGGCAGAATAGCTCCGCCGGAGCCCTAGATTGGTTCCGCCTCGTGGCGGCGGAGTCTCGTCCCGAAAGCTTGCTTATGATTTTTCTTCGGACGAAAGACTTCATATAGCAGAAGATGGGCACCGGAGGGCCAACAGGGGGCCCACGAGGCAGGGGGCGCGCCCAGGGGGGTAGGGCGCGCCCCCACCCTCGTGGCCAGGGTGTGGGCCCCCTCTAGTATTTCTTCCGCTCAGTATTTTTTATTATTTCCAAAAATAACTTTCGTGTAGTTTCAGGACTTTTGGAGTTGTGCAGAATAGGTCTCTAATATTTGCTCCTTTTGCAGCCCAGAATTCCAGCTGCCGACATTCTCCCTCCTTATGTAAACCTGGTAAAATAAGAGAGAATAGGCATAAGTATTGTGACATAATGTGTAATAACAGCCCATATTGCAATAAATATCGATATAAAAGCATGATGCAAAATGGACGTATCAACTCCCCCAAGCTTAGACCTCGCTTGTCCTCAAGCGGAAGCCGATAACGATAAATATGTCCACATGTTTAGAGGTAGAGGTGTCGATAAAATAAAATACAGACATGAGGGCATCATGATTATTCTCATAACAACAACATATAAGGATAATGTCATATGATCTCTTATGCTCAAGTAATAATCTATTCACAATGCAAAGTATGAATCAGAAACTTTATTGAGAACCAACAAACTATAATCTCAGTCATTGAGGCAATTGCAATTTATCATAACATCAGAGAGAGTCCATGTCAGAGCTTTTTAGCAAGTCCCCATACTCAACTATCATTTAGTCTTTCACAATTGCTAACACTCACGCAATACTTGTGGTTATGGAGTTTTAATCGGACACAGAGAAAGATAGGGGCTTATAGTTTCGCCTCCCAACCTTTTACCTCAAGGGTAATGTCAACAATAATAATTCATGCTAACCCACATCCAATTAGATATATATATCAGGATCTTTCCAACATCCTGTGCTTGCCAAAGGATAAAATGTAAAAAGGAAAGGTGAAGATCACCATGACTCTTGCATGGGGTAGAAGGTAATAATAAAAGATAGGCCCTTCGCAGAGGGAAGCAGAGGTTGCCATGCACTTTCAAGGTTGGATGCACAAAATCTTAATGCGAAAGAACGTCACTTTATATTGCCACTTGTGATATGGACCTTTATTATGCAGTCCGTCGCTTTTATTTCTTCCACATCACAAGATCGTATAAAGCTTATTTCCTCCACACCAATCAATCATACATATTTAGAGAGCAAGTTTTATTGCTTGCACCGATGAAAACTTACTTGAAGGATCTTACTCAATCCATAGGTAGATATGGTGGACTCTCATGGCAAAACTGGTTTAAGGGTATTTGGAAGCACAAGTAGTTTCTCTACTTGGTGCAAAGAATTTGGCTAGCATGAGGGGGAAAGGCAAGCTCAACATGTTGGATGATCCATGACAATAAAGTTTATCTCAGATATAAGAAAACATAACCCATTACGTTGTCTTCCTTGTCCGACATCAACTCTTTAGCATGTCATAAAAGATGTCAAAGATAGTATATTTATATGTGAAACCTCTCTTTCTTAATTACTTCCTATTAATTGCAACGATGACCAAAGCTATGTTTGCCAATTCCCAACAATTTTTTAATCAGCATACTCTTTCTATGTGTAGTCATTACTCTCCATAAGATCAATATGATCTCTTTTATTTCTTTTTATTCTTTTCTCTTTTCTTTTATTCACTCAAGATCATGGCAAAATAATCAAGCCCTTGACTCAACACTAATCTTTATTATATAGCTCACGGACTCGAGTACATAAAGGGATCAGAAAGCAAAACTCAAAACTAGATCATACCAAAACTTTATTCTACTAGATCAAGATACTACTAAAAGGATCGAACTAAGAAAAACGGTAAAGATAGGAGTGTGGTGGTGATACGATACCGGGGCACCTCCCCCAAGCTTGGCAGTTGCCAAGGGGAGTGCCCATACCCATGTGATTATGTCTCCTTCCTCAGAAGTGGTGGTGATGGAATTGTTGATGAAGTAGGCTTGTCGTCCATCTTCCAAGGCATGGGCTCACCATCATAGAAGGATGATCGAGTCTCCGGGATCCTCAGATCTGCAACCAAACTCATTCTCTTGATTCTATATTCATACTCACAGTTTTGGTTTTGCAGGTCATAGATTTGGGCTTGGAGGTGCTCGACTTTCTCGTGGAGCTTGAAGATGGCCTCCCCAATGTCCTTGGCATCCAGCTTGTGGTTGTTGGTGAACTCCGTGATCATCATGTGATTGGATTCAAGTCCACGCTCCACCATCTCCTGGCACTTGAAAACTTGTTGCTCCATTGCGTCGAGCCTTGTCTCCACACTTCCGGTCTTCATCGGCCCCTCAACATCGCGGATGTGCAGCACCCCCTCATGCATCTCAATGGTTTGAGGGTGTTGCAGCACCTCCGCGAGGTAGGGATTGATGACCTTCTCGAAGAATTTGTCCTTGGGGGCACTTGGAGACGTCATGATGATCTAGATCTGTCAGAAAAACAGCTCGAAACACGAACAGAGGATATTTGCGTGATACAGGAGTCAAACCCTTCGGGAGATTATATAATGAATTTTTACCGACCAAAATACGTAACATGCAAGAAAACGGAGTCCGGAGAGCACACAAGGTGCCCACGAGGCAGGGGGCGTGCCCAGGGGGGTAGGGCGCGCCCTCCACCCTCGTGGAGGCCTCGTGTCCTTCCCGGACTGCTTCTTATTTTTCTATTTTTCTAAATATTCCAAAACGGAGAAAAATTACCATTAGAACTGTTTTGGAGTCGGTTTACTTACCGTACCACATACCTATTCCTTTTTGGAGCCTGAAACATTCCAGAAAGTGTCCCTTATGTATTCCTCCGGGGTTACGGTTTCAATAACATTGGTTTCAACATTTATGGGATTGCCTGAGATATAATGTTTAATTCTTTGACCGTTCACCACCTTCGGATTTGTGCCCTCGAAGTTGTTGATTTTTATGGCATCGGAATGATAGACCTCCTCGATAACGTAAGGACCTTCCCATTTAGAGAGAAGTTTTCCTGCAAAAATTCAAACGAGAGTTGTATAGCAATACATAATCACCTACATTAAACTCACGCTTTTGTATCCTTTTGTCATGCCATCTTTTAACTCTTTCTTTAAACAACTTGGCATTCTCATAGGCTTGGTCCATTCATCAAGTGAGCTAATGTCAAATAACCTCTTCTCACCGGCAAGTTTGAAATCATAGTTGAGCTCTTTAATAGCCCAATATGCCTTATGTTCTAGTTCGAGAGGTAAATGACATGCTTTTCCATAAACCATTTTATACGGAGACATTCCCATAGGATTTTTATATGCAGTTCTATAGGCCCATAATGCATCATCAAGTTTCTTGGACCAATTCTTTCTAGATCTATTAACGCTCTTTTGCAAAATTAATTTGAGCTCTCTATTACTCAATTCTACTTGACCACTAGACTGTGGGTGATAAGGAGATGCAATTCTATGATTAACATCATACTTAGCAAGCATTTTACGGAAAGCACCATGAATAAAATGTGAACCACCATCAGTCATTAAATATCTAGGGACTCCAAACCTCGGAAAAATAACTTCTTTAAGCATTTTAATTGAGGTGTTATGATCAGCACTACTAGTTGGAATAGCTTCTACCCACTTAGTAACGTAATCAATAGCAACTAAAATATGTGTGTATCCATTAGAGGCCGAAAAGGTCCCATATAATCAAAGCCCCAAACATCAAATGGTTCAATAACAAGTGAATAATTCATAGACATTTCTTGACGTCTACTGATATTACCAATTCTTGGACATTCATCACAAGATAGGACAAACTTACGGGCATCCTTGAAGAGAGTAGGCCAATAAAAACCGGATTGCAATACCTTATGTGCAGTTCTATCTCCAGCGTGGTGTCCTCCATAAGCTTCGGAGTGACACTTGCATAGGATCTGTTCCTGTTCATGCTCAGGTACACAACGTCTAATAACACCATCTACTCCTTCTTTATAAAGATGTGGGTCATCCCAAAAGTAATGTCTCAAGTCATAGAAAAACTTTTTCTTTTGCTGGTATGTGAAACTAGGTGGTATAAATTTAGCAACAATGTAATTAGCATAATCAGCATACCATGGAGTAGTACGAGAAGCATTTATGGCATTTAATTGTTCATCAGGAAAGCTATCATCAATAGGTAGTGGGTCATCAAGCACATTTTCTAACCTAGACAAGTTGTCTGCAACGGGGTTCTCAGCTCCCTTTCTATCAATAATATGCAAATCAAATTCTTGTAGCAGGAGAACCCATCTAATAAGTCTAGGTTTAGCATCTTTCTTTTCCATAAGGTATTTAATAGCAGCATGATCCGTGTGAATAGTTACTTTAGAATCAACAATATAAGGTCTAAACTTATCACAAGCAAATACAACTGCTAAGAATTCTTTTTCAGTAGTAGCATAATTTCTCTGGGCATTGTCTAGAGTTTTACTAGCATATTGAATAACATTTAATTTCTTATCAACTCTTTGCCCTAGAACATCACCTACAACATAATCACCAGCATCACACATAATTTCAAAAGGTAAATTCCAATCAGGTGGCTGAACAATAGGTGCAGAGATCAATGCTTTCTTAAGTATTTCAAATGCTTCTACACAATCATCATCAAAGACGAATGGTTTATCTTTTTGTAATAAATTAGTCAGAGGCCGAGAAATTTTTGAGAAGTCCTTAATGAACCTCCTATAAAATCCGGCATGACCAAGGACACTTCTTATACCTTTGATGTCCTTGGGACATGGCATCTTTTCAATAGCATCAACTTTAGCTTTATCAACTTCAATACCTCTTTCAGAAATTCTATGCCCCAATACAATGCCTTCATTAACCATAAAGTGGCACTTTTCCCAATTCAAGACAAGATTAGTTTCTTCACATCTCTGCAAAACTCGATCAAGGTTGCTCAAGCAATCATCAAAAGAGGATCCATAAACGGAGAAATCATCCATGAAAACCTCACATATCTTTTCACAAAAGTCAGAGAATATAGCCATCATGCATCTTTGAAAGGTAGCAGGTGCATTACATAAACCAAAAGGCATACGTCTATAAGCAAAAGTACCGAAAGGGCAAGTAAAAGTGGTCTTTGATTGATCATCGGCTGA
This sequence comes from Triticum aestivum, assembly GCF_018294505.1. Taxonomy (NCBI): domain Eukaryota; kingdom Viridiplantae; phylum Streptophyta; class Magnoliopsida; order Poales; family Poaceae; genus Triticum; species Triticum aestivum. Next base: position 389,846,769 of record NC_057808.1, on the reverse strand, counting down.
CACAGGTATCTAAGAGAAACCAGAGTAACCATCTAGAAAGAAAAAATGTGTATGTTTGGATAATCTATCTAGCATTTGATCAATAAAAGGTAAGGGGTAATGATCTTTTTAGTAGATTTATTTAATTTGCGGAAATAAATTACCATCCTATAACCTGTAATAATTCTTTGCGGAATCAATTCATCTTTATCATTAGGAACGACAGTAATACCTCCCTTCTTAGGGACACAATGAACATGACTTACCTACTGACTATCAGCAACTGGATAAATAATACCTGCCTCAAGAAGCTTTAGTATTTCCTTTCTTACCACTTCTTTCTGAACGAAATATGCCCTAGAGGCAATAATAAAGTTATTATTTATTTCCTTATATCATGATAAATGTTTATTATTCATGCTAGAATTGTATTAACCGGAAACATGATACATGTGTGAATACATAGACAAACAGAGTGTCACTAGTATGCGTCTACTTGACTAGCTCGTTGATCAAAGATGGTTATGTTTCCTAGCCATAGACAAAGAGTTGTCATTTGATTAATGGGATCACATCATTAGGAGAATGATGTGATTGACTTGACCCATTCCGTTAGCTTAGCACTTGATCGTTTAGTATGTTGCTATTGCTTTCTTCATGACTTATACATGTTCCTATGACTATGAGATTATGCAACTCCCGTTTACCGGAGGAACACTTTGTGTGCTACCAAACGTCACAACGTAACTGGGTGATTATAAAGGTGCTCTACAGGTGTCTCCGAAGGTACTAGTTGGGTTGGTGTATTTCGAGATTAGGATTTGTCACTCCGATTGTCGGAGAGGTATATCTGGGCCCACTCGGTAATGCACATCACTATAAGCCTTGCAAGCATTGTAACTAATGAGTTAGTTGCGAGATGATGTATTACAAAACGAGTAAAGAGACTTGCCGGTAACGAGATTGAACTAGGTATTGAGATACCGACGATCGAATCTCGGGCAAGTAACATATCGATGACAGAGGGAACAACATATGTTGTTATGCGGTCTGACCAATAAAGATCTTCGTAGAATATGTAGGAGCCAATATGGGCATCCAGGTCCCGCTATTGGTTATTGACAAGAGAGGTGTCTCGGTCATGTCTACATAGTTCTCGAACCCGTAGGGTCCGCACGCTTAATGTTCGTTGACGACATAGTACTATGAGTTATGTATGTTGGTGGCCGAATGTTGTTCGGAGTTTTGGATGAGATCACGGATATGACGATGAACTCCGGAATGGTCCGGAAGTAAAGATTGATATGTGGATAGTAGTGTTTGATCTCCGGAAAGGTTCCGGAATCCATCGGAAGGGGTTCCGGATGTTTCCCGAAATGTTTGGGCACGAGAACACTTTATCTGGGCCAAAGGGGAAAGCCCACGAGGTTTTTGGAAAGCGCAAAAGGAAGTTTTGCGGAGTCGAGGGGCCAGACGCCAGGGTCCCTGGCGTCTGGGTCCAGACGCCGGGAACCCTGGCGTCTGGCCCTGGAGTCCGAGAAGGACTCTTGCCTTTCGGGTGAAACCGACTTTGTGGAGGCTTTTACTCCAAGTTTCGACCCCAAGGCTCAACATATAAATAGAGGGGTAGGGCTAGCACCCAAGACAGATCAAGAAACACCAAGCCGTGTGCCGACAACCCCGTCCCCTCTAGTTTATCCTCCGTCATAGTTTTCATAGTGCTTAGGCGAAGCCCGGCGAAGATTGTTCTTCACCAACACCGTCACCATGCCGTCGTGCTGCCGGAACTCATCTACTACTTTGCCCCTCTTGCTGGATCGAGAAGGCGAGGACGTCACCAAGCCGAACGTGTGCAGAACTTGGAGGTGCCGTGCTTTCGGTACTTGGATCGGTCGGATCGTGAAGACGTACGACTACATCAACCGCGTTGATATAACGCTTCTGCTTACGGTCTACGAGGGTACGTAGACAACACTCCCCCCTCTCGTTGCTATGCATCACCATGATCTTGCGTGTGCGTAGGAATTTTTTTGAAATTACTACGTTCCCCAACAGTGGCATCCGAGCCTGGTTTTATGCGTTGATGTTATATGCACGAGTAGAACACAAGTGAGTTGTGGGTGATATAAGTCATACTGCTTACCAGCATGTCATACTTTGGTTCCGCGATATTGTTGGATGAAGCGGCCCGGACCGACATTACGCGTACGCTTACGCGAGACTGGTTCTACCGACGTGCTTTGCACACAGGTGGCTGGCAGGTGTCAGTTTCTCCAACTTTAGTTGAACCGAGTGTGGCTACGCCCGGTCCTTGCGAATGTTAAAACAGCACCAACTTGAAAAACTATCGTTGTGGTTTTGATGCGTAGGTAAGAACGGTTCTTGCTAAGCCCACTAGCAGCCACGTAAAACTTGCAACAACAAAGTAGAGGACGTCTAACTTGTTTTTGCAGGGCATGTTGTGATGTGATATGGTCAAGACATGATGCTAAATTTTATTGTATGAGATGATCATGTTTTGTAACCGAGTTATCGGCAACTGGCAGGAGCCATATGGTTGTCGCTTTATTGTATGCAATGCAATCACCCTGTAATGCTTTACTTTATCACTAAGCGGTAGCGATAGTCGTAGAAGCATAACATTGGCGAGACGACAACGATGCTACGATGGAGATCAAGGTGTCGCGCCGGTGACGATGGTGATCATGACAGTGCTTCGGAGATGGAGATCACAAGCACAAGATGATGATGGCCATATCATATCACTTATATTGATTGCATGTGATGTTTATCTTTTATGCATCTTATTCTGCTTAGATCGACGGTATCATTATAAGATGATCTCTCACTAAATTATCAAGGTATAAGTGTTCTCCCTGAGTATGCACCGTTGCGAAAGTTCTTCGTGCTGAGACACCACGTGATGATCGGGTGTGATAGGCTCTACGTTCAAATACAACGGGTGCAAAACAGTTGCACACGCGGAATACTCAGGTTAAACTTGACGAGCCTGGCATATAACAGATATGGCCTCGGAACACTGAGACCGAAAGGTCGAGCGTGAATCATATAGTAGATATGATCAACATAGTGATGTTCACCATTGAAACTACTCCATCTCACGTGATGATCGGACATGGTTTAGTTGATTTGGATCATGTGATCACTTAGAGGATTAGAGGGATGTCTATCTAAGTGGGAGTTCTTAAGTAATATGATTAATTGAACTTAAATTTATAATGAACTTAGTCCTGGTAGTATTAGCATATCTATGTTGTAGATCAATAGCTCGCGTTTAGCTCCCCTGTTTTATTTTGATATGTTCCTAGAGAAAACTGAGTTGAAAGATGTTAGTAGCAATGATGCGGATTGGATCCGTGATCTGAGGATTATCCTCATTGCTGCACAGAAGAATTATGTCCTTAATGCACCGCTAGGTGACAGACCTATTGCAGGAGCAGATGCAGACGTTATGAACATTTGGCTAGCTCAATATGACGACTACTTGATAGTTTAGTGCACCATGCTTAACGGCTTAGAATCGGGACTTCAAAGATGTTTTGAACGTCATGGACCATATGAGATGTTCCAGGAGTTGAAGTTAATATTTCAAGCAAATACCCGAGTTGAGAGATATAAAGTCTCCAACAAGTTCTATTGCTAAAAGAAGGAGGAGAATAGCTCAAGCAGTGAGCATGTGCTCAGATTTTCTGGGTACTACAATCGCTTGAATCAAGTGGGAGTTAATCTTCCAGATAAAATAGTGATTGACAGAATTCTCTAGTCACCATCACCAAGTTAGTAGAACTTCGTGATGAACTATAATATGCAAGGGATGACGAAAACAATTCCCAAGCTCTTCGCGGTGCTAAAATCGGCGAAGGTAGAAATCAAGAAAAACATCAAGTGTTGATAGTTGACAAGACCACTAGTTTCAAGAGAAAGGACAAAGGGAATAAGAGGAACTTCAAGAAGAACGGCAAGCAAGTTGCTACTCAAGTGAAGAAGCCCAAGTCTGGACCTAAGCCTGAGACTAAGTGCTTCTACTGCAAAGGGACTGGTCACTAGAAGCGGAACTACCCCAAGTATTTGGCGGATAAGAAGGATGGCAAAGTGAACAAGCTATATTTTATATACATGTTATTGATGTGTACCTTACTAGTGTTTATAGTAGCCCCTTGGTATTCGATACTTGTTCGGTTGCTGAAAATTAGTAACTCAAAACAGGAGTTACAGAATGAACAGAGACTAGTTAAGGGTGAAGTGACGATGTGCGTTGGAAGTGGTTCCAAGATTGATATGATCATCATCGCATAGTCCCTATACTTTCGGGATTAGTGTTGAACCTAAATAAGTATAATTTGGTGTTTGCATTGAGCATAAATATGATTTGATCATGTTTATTGCAATACGGTTATTCATTTTAAGTTAGAGAACAATTGTTGTTCTGTTTACATGAATAGAACCTTCTATGGCCATACACACCAACGAAAATGGTTTGTTGGATCTCGATCGTAGTGATTCACATATTCATAATATTGAAGCCAAAAAGATGCAAAGTTAATAATGATAGTGCAACTTATTTGTGGCACTGCCATTTTAGGTCATATTGGTGCAAAACGCATGAAGAAACTCCATGCTGATGGGCTTTTGGAATCACTTGATTATGAATCACTTGATGCTTGCGAACCATGCCTCTTGGGCAAGATGACTAAAACGTCGTTCTCTGGAACAATGGAGCAAGCAACAGATTTGTTGGAAATCATACATACTGATGTATGTGGTCCGATGAGTGTTGAGGCTCGCGGCGGGTATCGTTATTTTCTGACCTTCACAGATGATTTGAGCAGATATGGGTATATCTACTTGATGAAACATAGGTCTGAAACATTTGAAAAGTTCAAAGATTTTCAGAGTGAAGTGGATAATCATCGTGACAAGAAAATAAGGTTTCTACGATCTGATCACGGAGATAGATATTTGAGTTACGAGTTTGGTCTTCAATTAAAAAATGTGGAATAGTTTCACAAATTCGTGCCACCTGGAACAACACAACATAATGGTGTGTCCGAACGTCATAACCGTACTTTATTGGATATAGTGCAATCTATGATGTTTCTTACCGATTTACCACTATAGTTTTGTGGTTATGCATTAGAGACAGCTGCATTCACGTTAAAAAGGGCACCATCTAAATCCGTTGAGACGACACCGTATGAACTGTGGTTTGGCAAGAAACCAAAGTTGTCGTTTCTTAAAATTTGGGGTTGCGATGCTTATGTGAAAAAGTTTCATCCTGATAAGCTCAAACCCAAATCAGAAAATGTGTCTTCATAGGATACCCAAAGGAGACAGTTGGGTACACCTTCTATCACAGATCCGAAGGCAAGATATTCGTTGCTTATAATGGATCCTTTCTAGAGAAGGAGTTTCTCGCGAAAGAAGTGAGTGGGAGGAAAGTAGAAATTGATGAGGTAACTGTACCTGCTCCCTTATTGGAAAGTAGTTCATCACAAAAATTTGTTCCTGTGACTCCTACACCAATTAGTGAGGAAGCTAATGATGATGATCATGTAACTTCAGATCAAGTTACTACCGAACCTGTAGGTCAACCAGAGTGAGATCCGCACCAGAGTGGTACGATAATCCTGTTCTGGAAGTTATGTTACTTGACCATGACGAACCTACGAACTATGAGGAAGCGATGATGAGCCCAGATTCCGCGAAATGGCTTGAGGCCATGAAATATGAGATGGGATCCATGTATGAGAACAAAGTGTGGACTTTGGTTGACTTGCCCAATGATCGGCAAGCCATCAAGAATAAATGGATCTTCAAGAGGAAGACGGACGCTGATAGTAGTGTTACTATCTACAAAGTTAGAATTGTCGCAAAAGGTTTTCGACAAGTTCAAGGTGTTGACTACGATGAGAGTTTCTCACTCGTATCTATGCTTAAGTCTGTCCGACTCATGTTAGCAATTGCCGCATTTTATGAAATCTGGCAAATGGATAAGCAAAACTGCATTCCTTAATGGATTTATTAAAGAAGAGTTGTATATGATGCAACTAGAAGGTTTTGTCGATCCTAAAGGTGTTAACAAAATATGCAAGCTCCAGCGATCCATCTATGGACTGGTGCAAGCATCTCGGAGTTGGAATATACGCTTTGATAAGTTGATCAAAGCATATAGTTTTATACAGACTTGCGGTGAAGCCTGTATTTACAAGAAAGTGAGTGGGAGCACTACAACATTTCTGATAAGTATATGTGAATGACATATTGTTGATCGGAAATAATGTAGAATTATTCTGCAAAGCATAAAGGAGTGTTTGAAAGGAGTTTTTCAAAGAAAGACCTCGGTGAAGCTGCTTACATATTGAGCATCAAGATCTATAGAGATAGATCAAAATGCTTGATAAGTTTTTTCAATGAGTACATACCTTGACAAGATTTTGAAGTAGTTCAAAATGGAACAGTCAAAGAAAGAGTTCTTGCCTGTGTTACAAGGTGTGAAATTGGGTAAGACTCAAAGCCCGACCACGGCAGAAGATAGAAAGAGAATGAAAGTCATTCCCTATGCCTCAGCCATAGGTTCTATAAAGTATGCCATGCTATGTACCAGATCTATTGTATACCTTGCACTGATTTTGGCAAGGGAGTACAATAGTGATCTAGGAGTAGATCACTGGACAGCGGTCAAAATTATCCTTAGTGGAACAAGGATATGTTTCTCGATTATGGAGGTGACAAAAGGTTCGTCGTAAAAGGGTTACATCGATACAAGTTTTGGCACTGATCCAGATGACACTAAGTCTTCATCTGGATACATATTGAAAGTGGGAGCAATTAGCTAAAGTAGCTCCATGCAGAGCATTGTAGACATAGAAATTTGCAAAATACATACGGATCTGAATATGGCAGACCCGTTGACTAAACTTCTCTCACAAGCAAAACAGGATCACACCTTAGTACTCTTTGGGTGTTAATCACATAGCGATGTGAACTAGATTATTGACTCTAGTAAACCCTTTGGGTGCTGGTCACATGACGATGTGAACTATGGGTGTTAATCACATGGTGATGTGAACTATTGATGTTAAATCACATGGCGATGTGATCTAGATTATTGAGTCTAGTGCAAGTGGGAGACTGAAGGAAATATGCCCTAGAGGCAATAATAAAGTTATTATTTATTTCCTTATATCATGATAAATGTTTATTATTCATGCTAGAATTGTATTAACCGGAAACATGATACATGTGTGAATACATAGACAAACAGAGTGTCACTAGTATGCCTCTACTTGACTAGCTTGTTGATCAAAGATGGTTATGTTTCCTAGCCATAGACAAAGAGTTGTCATTTGATTAACGGGATCACATCATTAGGAGAATGATGTGATTGACTTGACCCATTCCGTTAGCTTAGCACTTGATCATTTAGTATGTTGCTATTGCTTTCTTCATGACTTATACATGTTCCTATGACTATGAGATTATGCAACTCCCGTTTACCGGAGGAACACTTTGTGTGCTACCAAACGTCACAACGTAACTGGGTGATTATAAAGGTGCTCTACAGGTGTCTCCGAAGGTACTTGTTGGGTTGGAGTATTTCGAGATTAGGATTTGTCACTCCGATTGTCGGAGAGGTATCTCTGTGCCCACTCGGTAATGCACATCACTATAAGCCTTGCAAGCATTGAAACTAATGAGTTAGTTGCGGGATGATGTATTACAGAACGAGTAAAGAGACTTGCCGGTAACGAGATTGAACTAGGTATTGAGATACCGACGATCGAATCTCGGGCAAGTAACATACCGATGACAAAGGGAACAACGTATGTTGTTATGCGGTCTGGCCAATAAAGATCTTCGTAGAATATGTAGGAGCCAATATGGGCATCCAGGTCCCGCTATTGGTTATTGACAAGAGAGGTGTCTCGGTCATGTCTACATAGTTCTCGAACCCGTAGGGTCCGCACGCTTAATGTTCGTTGACGATATAGTACTATGAGTTATGTATGTTGGTGGCCGAATGTTGTTCAGAGTTTTGGATGAGATCACAGATATGACGAGGAACTCCGGAATGGTCCGGAAGTAAAGATTGATATGTGGATAGTAGTGTTTAATCTCCGGAAAGGTTCGGAATCCATCGGAAGGGGTTCCGGATGTTTCCCGAAATGTTTGGGCACGAGAACACTTTATCTGGGCCAAAGGGGAAAGCCCACGAGGTTTTTGGAAAGCGCAAAAGGAAGTTTTGCGGAGTCTAGGGGCCAGACGCCAGGGTCCCTGGCATCTGGGTCCAGACGCCGGGAACCCTGGCGTCTGGCCCTGGAGTCCGAGAAGGACTCTTGCCTTTCGGGTGAAACCGACTTTGTGGAGGCTTTTACTCCAAGTTTCGACCCCAAGGCTCAACATATAAATAGAGGGGTAGGACTAGCACCCAAGACAGATCAAGAAACACTAAGCCGTGTGCCGGAAACCCTGTCCCCTCTAGTTTATCCTCCGTCATAGTTTTCGTAGTGCTTAGGCGAAGCCCTGCAAAGATTGTTCTTCACCAACACCGTCACCACGCCGTCGTGCTGCCGGAACTCATCTACTACTTCGCCCCTCTTGCTGGATCGAGAAGGCGAGGACGTCACCGAGCCGAACGTGTGCAGAACTCGGAGGTGCCGTGCTTTCGGTACTTGGATCGGTCAGATCGTGAAGACGTACGACTACATCAACCGCGTTGATATAACGCTTCCGCTTACGGTCTACGAGGGTACGTAGACAACACTCTCCCCTCTCGTTGCTATGCATCACCATGATCTTGCGTGTGCGTAGGATTTTTTTTGAAATTACTATGTTCCCCAACACTTTCATCTTAGGATTCACCCGTCGTTGGTGATCACGAACTGGTTTGGCATCTTTCTCTAAATTTATTTTATGTTGACATAGAGTGGGACTAATGCCCTTAAGATCATCAAGAGTATATCCAATAGCACCGCGGTGCTTCTTCAGATTTTTCAATAACCTCTCTTCCTCATGCTCTGAAAGGTTAGCACTAATAATAACAGGATATATCTTCTTTTCAGCAAGATAAGCATATTTAAGGGTATCAGGCAATGGTTTAAGCTCAAACACGGGATCACCCTTGGGAGGAGGAGGATCCCCTAGTATTTCAACAGGCAAATTGTGTTTCAAGATGGGTTCTTGTTTAAAGAATACTTCATCTATTTCCCTTCTTTCATTCATAAATATGTCATTTTCATGGTCTAGCAAGTATTGTTCTAAAGGATCACTAGGAGGTACGGCAATAGAAGCAAGACCAATAATTTCATCTTTATAGGCAATTCCTCTTCACGATGTTGTCTACGAAATTTAGAGAAATCTCATGAGACATATCACCCAAACCAATAGTAACACCATCCTTTTCGTAGTCTATCTTAGCATTAACAGTGTTCAAGAAGGGTCTACCAAATATAATGGGGCAAAAGCTATCTTGTGGGGAACCGAGAACAAGAAAATTAGCAGGATACTTAGATTTCCCACACAAGACTTCAACATCTCTAACAATTCCAATTGGTGATATAGTATCTCTATTAGCAAGTTTAATTGTGACATCAATATCTTCTAACTCAGCAGGTGCAATATCATGCATAATTTCTTTGTATAAGTCAATAGGTACTGCACTAGCACTAGACCCATATCACATAAGCCATGATAACAATGATCTCCTATTTTAACAGAAATAACAGGCATGCCTACCACAGGTCTATGTTTATCTTTAGCACAAGGTTTAGCAATTCTAGCAGTCTCATCAGAAATAAATAACATGTCCATCAATATTATCAGCCAAGAGATCTTTAACTATAGCAATATTAGGTTCAACTTTAACTTGCTCAGGAGGTGTATAAGTTCTAATATTGCTTTTACGAACCAGAGTTGAAGCTTTAGCATGATCTTTTATCCTAACAGGGAAAGGTGGTTTCTCAACATAAGCAGTTGGAACAATAGGATCATTATAAGTGATAGTCTTTTCTTCAACTTTAATAGGTGCAGCTACTTTCACTTCTATGGGAGGATGATATTTAAACCACTTCTCCTTAGGGAGATCAACATGAGTATCAAAAGATTCACAGAAAGAAGCTACTATCTCAGAGTCAAGTCCATATTTAGTGCTAAATTTACGGAAAACATCGGTATCCATCAAAGATTTAACACAATCAAACTTAGGTGTCATACCTGACTCCTTACCTTCGTCGAGGTCCCAATCTTCAGAGTTGCGTTTAATTATTTCCAATAAATCCCATTTGAATTCAATAGTCTTCATCATAAAAGAGCCAACACAGGAAGTATCGAGCATGGTGCGATTGTTATCAGAAAGCCGAGCATAAAATTTTTGAATAATTATTTCTCTTGGGAGATCATGACTGGGGCATGAATATAACATTGATTTAAGCCTCCCCCAAGCTTGAGCGATGCTTTATCCTTCGCGAGGCCAAAAATTATATATATAACTGCGATCACGATGAACAAGATGCATAGGATAAAACTTCTGATGAAATTCCAATTTCAATTGTTTGTAGTTCCATGATCCCATATCATCACATAGCCTATACCATGTCAATGCATCTCCCTTCAAAGATAAAGGGAAAACCTTCTTCTTAATAACATCAACGGGCACACCTGCAAGCTTAAACAATCCACAAACTTCATCCACATATATTAGGTGCTCATCAGGATGCTTTGTTCCGTCTCCTGCAAAAGGATTAGCTAGCAGTTTTTCTATCATACCCGAAGGAATCTCAAAGTAGACATTTTCATATTCAGTAGGTTCAGTAGGTTGAGGAGAAACTCTTTGCTCTACTGGTCGGGTGAAGATACCCCGAACAAGCCCCTCAGAGGATTACTTTCCATAGTAACAAGTGACAGTAAATTTCAGCACACTATATAAATTTTTCCTTACCAAATTCCACCTACCAAAGGCGCTTCACTCCCTGGCAACGGCGCCAGAAAAGAGTCTTGATGACCCACAAGTATAGGGGATCTATCGTAGTCCTTTCGATAAGTAAGAGTGTCGAACCCAACGAGGAGCAGAAGGAAATGATAAGCGGTTTTCAGCAAGGTATTCTCTGCAAGCACTGAAATTATAGGTAACAGATAGTTTTGTGATAGGATAATTTGTAATGAGCAACAAGTAACAAAAGTAAATAAAGTGCAGCAAGGTGGCCCAATCCTTTTTGTAGCAAAGGACAAGCCTGGACAAACTCTTATATAGAGAAAAGCGCTCCCGAGGAAACATGGGAATTATCGTCAAGCTAGTTTTCATCACATTCATATGATTCGCGTTCGGTACTTTGATAATTTGATATGTGGGTGGACCGGTGCTTGGAGATTGCCCTCTCCCGATGAGAGGAGCATTGGTGATGATGATGGCAATGATTTCCCCCTCCCGGAGGGAAGTGTCCCCGGCAGAACAGCTCCGCCGGAGCCCTAGATTGGTTCCGCCAAGGTTCCGCCTCGTGGCGGCGGAGTCTCGTCCCGAAAGCTTGCTTCTAATTTTTCTTCGGACGAAAGACTTCATATAGCAGAAGATGGGCACCGGAGGGCCAACAAGGGGCCCACGAGGCGGGGGGCGCGCCCAGGGGGTAGGGCGCGCCCCCCACCCTCGTGGCCAGGGTGTGGGCCCCCTCTGGTATTTCGTCCGGTCAGTATTTTTTATTATTTCCAAAAATAACTTTGGTGGAGTCTCAGGACTTTTGGAGTTGTGCAGAATAGGTCTCTAATATTTGCTTCTTTTCTAGCCCAGAATTCCAGCTGCCGGCATTCTCCCTCCTTATGTAAACCTTGTAAAATAAGAGAGAATAGGCATAAGTATTGTGACATAATGTGTAATAACAACCCATATTGCAATAAATATCGATATAAAAGCATGATGCAAAATGGACGTATCATAGCCCAAGTCAAGCTGCCGCGTGTGTTTGAAATCTAACTGTTGGAACACGTGTCAGTTCCTTAGTGACCCAGGCTCATTTCGGACAAATCAGGTCGGGTTGCCTAGTGGCTATAAATAGCCCACCCCCTACACCATAAATTGGTGGCTGCTCAGAGTAAGTGCACAACTTTTGTCGTTTGAGAGAAACCCGCCTCCGAAGCTTTTGAGAGAGAGAAATCCTTGCGAGGACAAAGCCCAAAACACCCAGAGCCAAAGAGTGTTAGGCATCACTGAAGTCTTTCTGTCCGCGTGACCTGAAGACTTGTTGCACTTGAGGACTGTGAATCCTCCAGCCGGTTAGGCGTCGCGTTTTGAGCATCCAAGAGCCATTGTGGATTGCCGGTGAACGAAGTCTGTGAAGGTTTGGAAGTCTACCTTGAAGACTTACCAGAGTGACTGGGCGAGGACTGGGTGTCCTTAGCTCAAGGGGAATAAGGTGGAGACGCGGTCTTCTGAGTTAAATCTCAGCCTCCCTAACCAGACGTACAGTTGTCACAACAACTGGAACTGGTCCAACAAATCCTTGTCCTCACCAAGCGACTGGTCCTATCTTCTCCCTCTCTTTACTTACAGTTTGTCTTCGTGAAGTCATTGCCTGCCTGCGTTACCTGTTTGACTTCACTGTGTGACTACTATTGTTGTTTGGCTTCATACTATCTTCCTTCCTGATCATTACTACTTAGCTGCTATTAGTCTTCATGCTTTCACTTCATTGAAATACTTGACTATGGCTTGCCTAGTGTAGTCTACCTTCCGCTGCATGTTAATAGGTTCATTTCTATTGTTTGTCTTCGAAACTTCCATGTTTTGAAGACTTTCATAAAAATCGCCTATTCACCCCCCTCTAGTCGATAACTAGCACTTTCAATTGGTATCAGAGCAAGGTACTCCCTTGTTTTGTGTGATTCGGTTTAACCACCTGGAGTTTTAGCTATGTCGACTGCAGGGATAATCAAAGTCTCCGTTGCGTGCCCTATCTTCGATGGCACTGATTATCCCTACTGGAAGAATAAGATGCGCATGCATCTTGAAGCCATTGATGTCGATCTATGGTATGTCGTCAAGAACGGCGTTCCCAAGACTGGTGAAGGTGTCACCCCTGCTGATGTCAAGAAGTTCGTTCAACTGGATTCTACCGCCAAAAACATCATCTGTGGTAATCTGACCAAAGGACAGTATGGCCGTGTGAGTACTCTGGAAACGTCGAAGCTAGTCTGGGACTGGCTCTCCAAGGTCAATGAAGGCGCCTCAACCCAGAGAGATCAAAGGATCAGTGTTCTTTGCAACCTCTTCAACCGCTTCAAGAGAAACGACAATGAGAATGTCCAGCTCACATTTGATCGCCTCACTGACATCACAAATGAGCTTCATGCTCTTGGCGCCACTGAGATCACCAAGCATGAAATCGTCAAGACACTCCTGAGATCACTTGACAGCTCGTTTGACACCCTAGCCCTGATGATTCAAGAATGCCCAGATTTCAAGACACTCGATCCGTCTGACATACTTGAGAGGCTCAACACACATGAGTTTCAGCTATCTGAGAAAAGATATATCTATGGTCCCAACTATGGCCGAACTCGCCCTTTGAAGGCAAAGGCTGTTTCCTCATCTGAAGAAGAATCTGACTGCAGTTCTGGTGATCCTGAAGACATTGGAAAGGAGCTTGCTATGCTTGTGAAGAAGTTCCAGAAGTTCACCAAAAATAAAGGCTTCAGAAAGTCTTCATGATCCAGCTCAAGAAATGATGAAGCTTCTACCCATGACCACAAGAAGAGAACATGCCACAAGTGCAAGAAACCTGGTCACTACATCTCCGAGGGTCCGCAGTGGGACAATGAAAACAAGAAGAAGAAAAAGAGCAAGGAATATGATTCTGATGACAAGAAGAAGAAGAAATCCTCAAAGTCTTCTTACAAATCTTCATCAAAGTCTTCATCACACAAGAAGAGCTCATCTGGCAAGGCTCGTGCTTTTGTTGGCAAGGAGATGGATTCAGAGGAGGAGTCTGCTTCTGAGGAGGCGGAGGTGGAGTCTGAGGAGGAGTTCGACTCTGGCGTTGCAAGTCTGGCTCTAGCTACAGCCTACGTTGCCAAGTCCATCTTCAACACTGAAGACAATGGCTCACGCTGATGCTAATGACAAGGACGATTCCGCTCCCACCTACTGCTTCATGGCACGCGGTGCCAAGGTAAACTCACGCGATGCTTACTTTCAAACATCAAGTGAAGATGACTCCGATTGTGAATCCAAACCCAGCTACAAAACACTTGCTAAAATTGCAACTGAACAACAGAAAGCTATGGAACATATTCAAAAACTGTTAGACAAAAGCGATGACCTGTTGGACGCGGAAATGACCCGATCTCAGTCCTTAATTGAAGACATAAAAAATCTTCATGTTAAGTACGAGGAACTTGAAAGTCGTCATGAAATGCTCTCAACAACTCATGAAAAGCTTTCCTACGATTATCTTCAAAGGAAGCAAGAACTTGAGAAATTGAGAGCGGCTCATGAAGATCTTCAAAAAGAGAATGAGTCACTTCGCGCTCAACAGATCAGTCCCGCTAAGGAAGGATTTGAAATCACCATGTCTAAAATGCCTTGAGCGTGATAATGCTACTTCTGTTGCTGAATGTTCTACTGCTGCCACTGGTGCAATATCTTCAACTATTGATGTGGTAACTAACCCCTCTGCTGAGGATGCCACTACTATTGCTGATGAAAATGCTAGGTTGAAGACATTGCTTGAGACAGGGATGTACAAAAGTCCCAAAGGGCATCAGACACTGTGCGATGTCCTCAAAAAGCAGATTCTGAACCGAAACCCTAGAAAAGAGGGTGTTGGTTCGAGAGGAAAATGAATGTTGATGGTTCTTACTGGAAGCCTGTGCAGTACCCCAAAACCACATGGGTTGCTGCCAAGGGACCTTCAGTGGATCCATCCACCTTATCTGGCTTCACTTGTGGTAACCCAATTATCATTGATGAATCCTTTGATGCAAACTATAAACTGTTTAAGAATCAGAATGGTGAAGTGTTTGCCAGGTATATTGGTACTAACTGCAGGAATGGACCACCTATGAAGAAGATCTGGGTGCCCAAAAGTGTCTTGAGAATCTTCCTGTGAATGTCGTCATGACACCACAAGGGAAGAAGACAAACCCCAGACCAAAGGCTTCATATGGCCCAAAGGCTTCATACAGACACAGGACTCACCCGAGTCACCCTAACGCCAATGTTTTGAAGGGAAATCATACTCAAACTTATGAATATGAGCGTGTGTCATCAAACCGCTATGTTCATAAGACTAAGAACTATTCTGCTTATTCATATGAGTACTATTCACCTCCTGCAAGGCTATTTGCTAGGGCTCCAAAGCCGAAGTTCTCAGATGCTGCACTTAGACTCATTGCTTCTAAGCCACCCCTGAAAATGTGGGTGGTTAAGTAAAATTAACTTTCTTTTGCAGGGAAAGGTATCCAGCCGGAAATCAAAGGCGTCCGATGCTTTTGCTGGGGACGTAAAACATCTTGTAGGGTGCAAGATAAAATGCCCAAATGGTCTTACTATGTATTTTGTTCCTGAATCGCTTGCCAATCATCCTATCAGTCCTAACCTTGATCTAAGCTTTGATAATCCTCTTGTGTGTCAAATGTTTATGCTTCACAATACTCTTGGTGAAGCCTATCCCCCTAACTGTACTATAGGGTATGACACCTCATGCTTCAGACTGGATTATGGAGAGCGGATGCACTAATCATATGACTGGTGATCGAAGTCTTCTCATGGACTCAACCTTACGTCCATCTGACAAGAGTCACATCACATTTGCTGACACTGGTAAAAGCAAGGTATTGGGTCTAGGTAGAGTTGCAATCTCAAAGGATCAGCACATGGATAAAGTGATGCTTGTTGAATCCCTTGGTTTCAACTTAATGTCTGTCTCAATGCTTTGTGACTTGAACATGATTGTGATATTTGGAAAATATCGTTGCCTTGTACTAATGGAATCTGACAAGTCTCTAGTCTTTGAAGGGTATCGAAAAGATGATTTGTACAGGTAGATTTCTCAGCAGGACCATAGCTGGCCGTATGTCTTCTAGCAAAGGCTTCAGAGTGCTGGCTCTGGCATCCGAGGCTAGGACATGCGGGCATGAGGAATCTGTACACTCTCGCAAAGAAGAAGCACGTCATAGGCATCGAGGGCGTCAAGTTCAAGAAGGATCATCTGTGCGGTGCCTGCAAAGCTGGAAAGATGACGAGGGCCAAGCATCCCTCGAAGACAATCATGACGACATCTCAACCCTTCGAGCTGCTTCACATGGATCTCTTTGGACCTACTCACTACTCTACTCTCACTACTACTGCTTGTCTATATGGCTTCATCATTGTTGATGATTATTCAAGATATACGTGGGTGCATATAATCCTCTACAAGACTGAAGTGCAGGATGTCTTCAGACGCTTCGCCAACCGTGCCATGAATAACTATGGCGTCAAGATCAAGCATATCAGAAGTGACAATGGCACAGAGTTCAAGAACATCGGCCTCGACCTTTACCTGGATACATTGGGCATCACTCATGAGTTCTCCGCTCTGTACACTCCTCAGCAGAATGGCATCATGGAGCGCAAGAACAGAACACTCATTGAGATGGCTCGGACGATGCTTGATGAATACAAGACTCCAAGAAAGTTCTGGCCCGAAGCCATTGATACTGCATGCCATGTCATCAACCGTGTTTATCTTCACAAGCTTCTGAAGAAGACATCCTATGAACTCCTGACTGGTAAGAAGCCAAATGGAAGTTACTTCGGAGTATTTGGTGCTAGGTGCTGGATCAAGGATCCACATCACACTTCAAAATTTGCACCGAAAGCACATGAAGGTTTTATGCTCGGTTACGGAAAGGATTCGCACTCCTACAGAGTCTTCAACCTCTTTCACTATAAAGTGGTTGAAACTGTAGACGTGCGGTTCGATGAAACTAACGGCTCACAAAGAGAGCACCTGCCAAATGTGCTAGATGAAGTTCCACCTAGTGAATCCATCAAGCTCATGGGAACTGGAGAAATCATACCGTCTGAAGCTCAGGCTGAAGAGGAACTTATCATTTCTGCACCTAATCAACCTGAAGACAATACTCAGCCTGAAGACAATCCTCCTAATGATGACATTGATCAGCAAGAGCAAAATCTTCGTCCAGTTCATCCTCGTGTTGCAAATGAAGTACAGATTGAGAAGATAATCGATAGCATCAATGCACCTGGTCCACTCACTCGTTCAAGAGCAACACAGCTAGCAAATTTCTGTGGCATTTTGCATTTGTCTCAATATCAGAACCCAAGAAAGTTGTTGAAGCCTTCATGGAACCTGAATGGATTCAAGCTATGCAAGAAGAGCTTCAACAGTTCAAGCTGAACAATGTGTGGGAACTAGTCAAGCGTCCTGACCCTCGCAAACACAACATAATAGGCACCAAATGGATATATCGCAACAAGCAAGATGAGCATGGTCAAGTTGTCAGAAACAAGGCTCGTCTCATTGCTCAAGGATACACTCAAGTAGAAGGGATAGACTTCGATGAAACATTTGCTCCTGTGGCTAGACTTGAAGCCATTCGCATACTGCTAGCCTACGCAAATCATCACAACATCCTTCTGTATCAAATGGATGTGAAGAGTGCTTTTCTCAATGGCAAGATTGAAGAAGTGTATGTTGCACAACCACCTGGCTTTGAAGATCCAAAACATCCTGATATGGTATACAAGCTTAACAAGGCATTGTATGGCCTCAAATAAGCCCCTCGCGCTTGGTATGACACACTCAAAGACTTCCTGAAGAGCAAAGGCTTCAAACCTGGTTCCCTGGATCCCACACTCTTCACGAAGACATATGATGGTGAACTATTTGTGTGCCAGATATATGTGGATGCCATTATCTTCGGCTGCACTAACAAGAAATACACTGATGAGTTTGGACACATGATGCAAGAGCAATATCAGATGTCCATAATGGGTGAGCTGAAGTTCTTCCTTGGTCTTCAAATTCATCAGCAGAGCAACGTCATCTTCATATCTCAAGAGAAATACCTCAAAGACTGCCTGAAGAAGTTTGGAATGCAAGACTGCAAAGGTTACACGACGCCAATGCCAACCAAGAGTCATCTGGGTCCTGACGCCAATGGTAAAGAGTTCGATCAAAAGGTATACCGCTCCATGATTGGTTCTTTACTTTATTTATGTGCATCTAGGCCAGATATCATGCTTAGTGTTTGCATGTGTGCCCGATTCCAAGCGGCACCAAAGGAATCGCATCACTTAGCTGTGAAGCGAATTCTTCGATATTTGGCTTACACCCCAACGCTAGGATTATGGTATCCAAAGGGCTCAGAATTTGATCTAGTTGGATTCTCGGATGCTGATTATGCTGGTGACAAGGTGGATCGCAAGTCTACATCAGGCACATGTCACTTTATGGGACGATCACTTGTCTGTTGGTCTTCTAAGAAGCAGAACTGTGTATCTCTCTCCACTGCTGAATCTGAATACATTGCTGCTGGACCTTGCTGCGCTCAACTTCTATGCATGAAGCAAGCACTCAAGGACTATGGCATCCATCTGAAGCAAGTACCACTCTACTGCGACAATGAAAGCGCCATCAAGATTGCCAACAACCCAGTTCAGCACTCGAAGACAAAGCATATAGAGATTCGTCATCACTTTCTCAGAGATCATGTCATGAAGGAAGATATTGATATCATTCACGTCAACACTGAAGAGCAATTGGCAGATATCTTCACAAAGCCCTTGGATGAGAAAAGGTTTTGCAAGTTGCGTTGTGAGCTAAATATCTTGGAATCCTCAAATGTCATGTGATTAGGCACACATCCTAACACTTATGCATGATTGATGACTTAGATGTGCAACACATGATGTAATGTATGTCTTCAATCAATGAAGACATACACTCTGAGTGTGAATACATTAATGCGGAATTTGACTTCGGAGCGCCACGATAATTGTGCGCCGTGTCTGGGTCTAATACTTCCTATACGGTGGGTAACGCCACCACCAAATTCTTGTTTGGAGTGTTTTTCTCTTGGCGTTACATTTGCTAAGTCTTTGCATTTGATTTATCTTCAACACTGATTTGTTTTCATGATGATCTTCACTTTGTTGATTTAGTCTTATTCAGATATATTCATATACTTGTGTTCTGTCCTCTACAGCATTCACTTATAGCTATGTCTTCTCGTTTGAATCTTTTGGACTAAGTGAATGTGATCGGACCCTAACCTCTCTATGCTTCTACCTCAAATTCTATCTATCCAAATCATATGCATTCTATTGAAACTATCGAATGTCTTCTCTGCGTCCTTGTCAGCAGAAGATACAGAGACAAACATTGAATCTGTTTTAAATGCTCAGTACTCATTGCCTGAAACCCGGAGAAGCCAGAACGACCACCCGACAGTCCAGGCGTGCGTGGGAACATGGAACAACTTCCAATGTGTTGCATGTTCGCCACGTGTCCCTCAGATGTGAACCGCCAGGGGCACCTGCGTAATTGCGCTGTGTTGTCCCTCTCCTTAAATACATATCACATCGCGGTCAAAATCTTTCTTCCACCTCTCCACCTCGACAAACCCTAGCGCCACCGCTAGCTCTAGACGACGCCGGCAACGAAGCGCTTAGCTGCCGCGACCTCACCGACGCTGTCCTCTCGCCGGCCGCGGACCTCGTCTTCTCTGCCGGCGCCGTAGGTGTCCTCCGTCGCCAAGTTAGGGCACGGAAGATCAAACTGCTCGGCCTCCTCTCTACTTCGTCTAGCAGTTCTTCGTGTGGTAATTAAAACTCACTTTTACTGCCTTTTTGATCCGATAGACTCATCCTTCTTCACCAAAAGTGGTTTCTGTGGCCACAAATTTGGATCTATCCTGTTATGCATCTCATAATATGCCTAGTATATTCACTTATGCTTCACACATAGTTAGATTCCTCACTTGTACCTATTCTTGGATTCGTACAAATCTGGAACCAACTCTCAACATATAAGTGAATGTCTTCGCGCTATGAGGTCAATGTCTTCAAACTGATTTATCTTCAAAATCTTCTGAGAATGCATATGACCTCTGTTGGGAATCGTAGCATAATTTTAAAATTTTCCTATGCTCACCAAGATGCATCTATGGAGTATACTAGCAACGAGGGGAAAGGAGTGCATCTACATACCCTTGTAGATCGCGAGCGGAAGCGTTCCAATGAACGTGGATGACGGAGTCATACTCGCCGTGATTCAAATCACCGATGACCGAGTGCCGAACGGACGGCACCTCCGCGTTCAACACACGTACGGTGCAGCGACGTCTCCTCCTTCTTGATCCAGAAAGGGGGAAGGAGAGGTTGATGGAGATCCAGCAGCACGACGGCGTGGTGGTGGATGCAGCGGGATGCCGGCAGGGCTTTGCCGAGCTTATACGAGAGAGAGAGAGAGGTGTTGCAGGGGAGGAGGGAGGCGCCCAAGGCTGTCAAGTTGCTGCCCTCCCTCCCCCCCCTTTATATAGGCCCCCTAGGGGGGGCGCCGGCCCTGGAGATGGGATCTCAAGGGGCGGGGCGGCGGCCAAAGGGGGGAAGGGGGTGGCTTCCCCCACAAGCCAAAGGGGGGCGCCCCCCACCCCTAGGGTTTCCAACCCTAGGCGCAGGGGAAGGCCCAAGGGGGGCGCCCCAGCCCATTAAGGGCTGGTTCCCTTCCACTTTCAGCCCATGGGGCCCTCCGGGATAGGTGGCCCCACCCGGTGGACCCCCGGGACCCTTCCGGTGGTCCTGGTACAATACCGGTAACCCCCAAAACTTTCCCGGTGGCTGAAACTGGACTTCCCATATATAATTCTTCACCTCCGGACCATTCCGGAACCTCTCGTGACGTCCGGGATCTCATCCGGGACTCCGAACAACTTTCGGGTTTCCGCATACACATATCTCTACAACCCTAGCGTCACCGAACCTTAAGTGTGTAGACCCTACGGGTTCGGGAGACATGCAGACATGACCGAGACGCCTCTCCGGTCAATAACCAACAGCGGGATCTGGATACCCATGTTGGCTCCCACATGTTCCACGATGATCTCATCGGATGAACCACGGTGTCGAGGATTCAATCAATCCCGTATGCAATTCCCTTTGTCAATCGATATGTTACTTGCCCGAGATTCGATCGTCGGTATCCCAATACCTTGTTCAATCTCGTTACCGGCAAGTCTCTTTACTCGTACCACAATGCATGATCCCGTGACTAACGCCTTAGTCACATAGAGCTCATTATGATGATGCATTACCGAGTGGGCCCAGAGATACCTCTCCGTCACACGGAGTGACAAATCCCAGTCTCGATCCGTGCCAACCCAACAGACACTTTCGGAGATACCCGTAGTGCACCTTTATAGTCACCCAGTTACGTTGTGACGTTTGGCACACCCAAAGCACTCCTACGGTATCCGGGAGTTGCACGATCTCATGCTCTAAGGAAAAGATACTTGACATTGGAAAAGCTCTAGCAAATGAAACTACACGATCTTTTATGCTATGCTTAGGATTGGGTCTTGTCCATCACATCATTCTCCTAATGATGTGATCCCGTTATCAATGACATCCAATGTCCATAGTCAGGAAACCATGACTATCTGTTGATCAACGAGCTAGTCAACTAGAGGCTTACTAGGGACACGTTGTGGTCTATGTATTCACACATGTATTACGATTTCCGGACAATACAATTATAGCATGAACAATAGACAATTACCATGAACAAAGAAATATAATAATAACCATTTATTATTGCCTCTAGGGCATATTTCCAACAGTCTCCCACTTGCACTAGAGTCAATAATCTAGTTACATTGTGATGAATCGAACACCCATTGCGTCCTGGTGTTGATCATGTTTTGCTCTAGGGAGAGGTTTAGTCAACGGATCTGCTACATTCAGGTCCGTATGTACTTTACAAATATCTATGTCTCCATTTTGAACACTTTCACGAATGGAGTTGAAGCGACGCTTGATATGCCTGGTCTTCCTGTGAAACCTGGGCTCCTTCGCAAGGGCAATGGCTCCAGTGTTGTCACAGAAGAGAGTCATCGGGCCCTGACGCATTGGGAATCACCCCTAGGTCGGTAATGAACTCCTTCATCCAGACTGCTTCCTGTGCTGCCTCCGAGGCTGCCATGTACTCCGCTTCACATGTAGATCCCGCCACGACGCTTTGCTTGCAACTGCACCAGCTTACTGCTCCTCCATTCAAAATATACACGTATCCGGTTTGTGACTTCGAGTCATCCAGATCTGTGTCGAAGCTAGCGTCGACGTAACCCTTTACGACGAGCTCTTCGTCACCTCCATAAACGAGAAACATATCCTTAGTCCTTTTCAAGTACTTTAGGATATTCTTGACCGCTGTCCAGTGTTCCATGCCGGGATTACTTTGGTACCTTCCTACCAAACTTACGGCAAGGTTTACATCAGGTCTGGTACACAGCATGGCATACATAATAGACCCTATGGCCGAGGCATAGGGGATGACACTCATCTTTTCTATATCTTCTGCCGTGGTCGGACATTGAGCCGTGCTCAATTGCACACCTTGCAATACAGGTAAGAACCCCTTCTTGGACTGATCCATATTGAACTTCTTCAATATCTTGTCAAGGTATGTACTCTGTGAAAGACCAATGAGGCGTCTTGATCTATCTCTATAGATCTTGATGCCTAATATATAAGCAGATTCTCCAAGGTTCTTCATTAAAAAACACTTATTCAAATAGGCCTTTATACTTTCCAAGAATTCTATATCATTTCCCATCAATAGTATGTCATCCACATATAATAAGAGAAATGCTACAGAGCTCCCACTCACTTTCTTGTAAACACAGGCTTCTCCATAAGTCTGTGTAAACCCAAACGCTTTGATCATCTCATCAAAGCGAATGTTCCAACTCCGAGATGCTTGCACCAGCCCATAGATTGAGCGCTGGAGCTTGCATACTTTGTTAGCATTCTTAGGATCGACAAAACCTTCCGGCTGCATCATATACAACTCTTCCTTAAGGAAGCCGTTAAGGAATGCCGTTTTGACGTCCATCTGCCACATCTCATAATCATAGTATGCGGCAATTGCTAACATGATTCGGACGGACTTCAGCTTCGCTACGGGTGAGAAAGTCTCATCGTAGTCAACCCCTTGAACTTGTCGATAACCCTTAGCGACAAGTCGAGCCTTATAGATGGTCACATTACCATCCGCGTCCGTCTTCTTCTTAAAGATCCATTTGTTTTCTATGGCTCGTCGGTCATCGGGCAAGTCAATCAAAGTCCATACTTCGTTTTCATACATGGATCCTATCTCGGATTTCATGGCTTCTATCCATTTGTCAGAATCCGGGACCGCAATCGCTTCTTCATAGTTCGAAGGTTCACCGTTGTCTAACAACATGATTTCCAGGACAGGGTTGCCGTACCACTCTGGTGCGGAACGTGTCCTTGTGGACCTACGAAGTTCAGTAGTAACTTGATCCGTATTTTCATGATCATCATCATTAACTTCCTCCCCATTCGGTGCAGGCACCACAGGAACATTTTCCCGCGCTGCACTACTTTCCGGTTTGGAAGGGGTGACTATCACCTCATCAAGTTCCACTTTCCTCCCACTCAATTCTTTCGAGAGAAACTCCTTCTCCAGAAAGGACCCGTTCTTGGCAACGAAGATCTTTCCTTCGGATTTGAGGTAGAAGGTATACCCAATAGTTTCCTTAGGGTATCCTATGAAGACGCATTTTTCCGACTTGGGTTCGAGCTTTTCAGGTTGAAGTTTCTTGACATAAGCATCGCATCCCCAAACTTTTAGAAACGACAGCTTAGGTTTCTTCCCAAACCATAACTCATACGGTGTCGTCTCAACGGATTTCGACGGAGCCCTATTTAAAGTGAATGCGGCAGTCTCTAAAGCATAACCCCAAAATGAGAGCGGTAAATCGGTAAGAGACATCATAGATCGCACCATATCCAATAGAGTGCGATTACGACGTTCGGACACACCATTTCTGTGAGGTGTTCCAGGCGGCGTGAGTTGTGAAACTATTCCACATTTCCTTAAGTGTGCACCAAACTCGTGACTTAAATATTCTCCACCACGATCTGATTGTAAGAATTTTATTCTCCTGTCACGTTGATTCTCAACCTCACTCTGAAATTCCTTGAACTTTTCAAAGGTTTCAGACTTGTGTTTCATTAGGTAGACATACCCATATCTACTTAAATCATCAGTGAGAGTGAGAACATAACGATATCCTCCGCGAGCCTCAACACTCATTGGACCACACACATCAGTATGTATGATTTCCAATAAGTTGGTTGCTCGCTCCATTGTTCCGGAGAACGGAGTCTTGGTCATCTTACCCATGAGGCATGGTTCGCACGTGTCAAATGATTCGTAATCAAGAGACTCCAAAAGTCCATCTGCATGGAGCTTCTTCATGCGCTTGACACCAATGTGACCAAGGCGGCAGTGCCACAAGTATGTGGGACTATCGTTATCAACTTTACATCTTTTGGTATTCACACTATGAACATGTGTAACATCACGTTCGAGATTCATCAAAAATAAACCATTGACCAGCGGGGCATGACCATAAAACATATCTCTCAAATAAATAGAACAACCATTATTCTCGGATTTAAATGAGTAGCCATCTCGAATTAAACGAGATCCAGATACAATGTTCATGCTCAAAGCTGGCACTAAATAACAATTATTGAGGTTTAAAACTAATCCCGTGGGTAGATGCAGAGGTAGCGTGCCGACGGCGATCACATCGACCTTGGAACCATTCCCGACGCGCATCGTCACCTCGTCCTTCGCCAGTCTCCGTTTATTCCGTAGTTCCTGTTTTGAGTTACAAATATGAGCAACCGCACCGGTATCAAATACCCAGGAGCTACTACGAGTACTGGTAAGGTACACATCAATTACATGTATATCACATATACCTTTGGTGTTGCCGGCCTTCTTCTTGTCCGCTAAGTATTTGGGGCAGTTCCGCTTCCAGTGACCACTTCCCTTGCAATAAAAGCACTCAGTCTCGGGCTTGGGTCCATTCTTTGACTTCTTCCCAGTAACTGGTTTACCGGGCGCGGCAACTCCCTTGCCGTCCTTCTTGAAGTTCTTCTTACCCTTGCCCTTCTTGAACTTAGTGGTTTTATTCACCATCAACACTTGATGTTCTTTTCTGATCTCCACCTCCGCTGATTTCAGCATCGAATATACCTCAGGAATGGTCTTTTCCATCCCTTGCATATTGTAGTTCATCACAAAGCTCTTGAAGCTTGGTGGAAGCGACTGAAGGATTCTGTCAATGACCGCGTCATCCGGGAGATTAACTCCCAGCTGAGACAAGCGGTTGTGCAACCCAGACATTCTGAGTATGTGCTCACTAACAGAACTATTCTCCTCCATTTTACAGCTGAAGAACTTGTCGGAGACATCATATCTCTCGACCCGGGCATGAGCTTGGAAAACTAATTTCAGCTCCTCGAACATCTCATATGCTCCATGTTTCTCAAAACGCTTTTGGAGACCCGGTTCTAAACTGTAAAGCATGCCGCACTGAACGAGGGAGTAATCATCAGCACGTGATTGCCAAGCGTTCATAACGTCTTGGTTCTCTGGGATTGGTGCTTCACCTAGCGGTGCTTCTAAGACATAATCTTTCTTGGCTACTATGAGGATGATCCTCAGGTTCCGGACCCAGTCCGTATAGTTGCTGCCATCATCTTTCAGCTTGGTTTTCTCTAGGAACGCGTTGAAATTGAGGACAACGTTGGCCATTTGATCTACAAGACATAGTGTAAAGATTTTAGACTAAGTTCATGATAATTAAGTTCATCTAATCAAATTATTTAATGAACTCCCACTCAGATAGACATCCCTCTAGTCATCTAAGTGAAACATGATCCGAGTTAACTAGGCCGTGTCCGATCATCACGTGAGACGGACTAGTCAAGATCGGTGAACATCTCCATGTTGATCGTATCTTCTATACGACTCATGCTCGACCTTTCGGTCCTCCGTGTTCCGAGGCCATGTCTGTACATGCTAGGCTCGTCAAGTCAACCTAAGTGTATTGCGTGTGTTCCGAGGCCATGTCTGTACATGCTAGGCTCGTCAACACCCGTTGTATTCGAACGTTAGAATCTATCACACCCGATCATCACGTGGTGCTTCGAAACAACGAACCTTCGCAACGGTGCACAGTTAGGGGGAACACTTTTCTTGAAATTATCATAAGGGATCATCTTACTTACTACCGTCGTTCTAAGCAAATAAGATGCAAAAACATGATAAACATCACATGCAATCAACTAGTGACATGATATGGCCAATATCATTATGCTCCTTTGATCTCCATATTCGGGGAACCATGATCATCTTCGTCACCGGCATGACACCATGATCTCCATCATCATGATCTCCATCATTGTGTCTTCATGAAGTCGTCACGCCAACGATTACTTCTACTTCTATGGCTAACGCGTTTAGCAACAAAGTAAAGTAATTTACATGGCGTTATTCAATGACACGCAGGTCATACAAAATAATAAAGACAACTCCTATGGCTCCTGCCGGTTGTCATACTCATCGACATGCAATTCGTGATTCCTATTACAAGAATATGATCAGTCTCATACATCACATATATCATTCATCACATCTTCTGGCCATATCACATCACATAGCACTTGCTGCAAAAACAAGTTAGACGTCCTCTAATTGTTGTTGCAAGTTTTTACGTGGTTTGTAGGTTTCTAGCAAGAACGTTTTCTTACCTACGTATGACCACAACGTGATTTGCCAATTTCTATTTACCCTTCATAAGGACCCTTTTCATCGAATCCGTTCCGACTAAAGTAGGAGAGACAGACACCCGCTAGCCACCTTATGCAACTAGTGCATGTCAGTCGGTGGAACCTGTCTCACGTAAGCGTACGTGTAAGGTCGGTCCGGGCCGCTTCATCCTACAATGCCTGCCGAAACAAGAAAAGACTAGTAGCGGCAAGAAGAATTGGCAAACTCAACGCCCACAACTGCTTTGTGTTCTACTCGTGCATAGTAACTACGCATAGGCCTGGCTCATGATGCCACTGTTGGGAATCGTAGCATAATTTTAAAATTTTCCTACGCTCACCAAGATGCATCTATGGAGTATACTAGCAACGAGGGGAAAGGAGTGCATCTACATACCCTTGTAGATCGCGAGCGGAAGCGTTCCAATGAACGTGGATGACGGAGTCGTACTCGCCGTGATTCAAATCACCGATGACCGAGTGCCGAACGGACGGCACCTCCGCGTTCAACACACGTACGGTGCAGCGACGTCTCCTCCTTCTTGATCCAGCAAGGGGGAAGGAGAGGTTGATGGAGATCCAGCAGCACGACGGCGTGGTGGTGGATGCAGCGGGATGCCGGCAGGGCTTCGCCGAGCTTATACGAGAGAGAGAGAGAGGTGTTGCAGGGGAGGAGGGAGGCGCCCAAGGCTGTCAAGTTGCTGCCCTCCCTCCCCCCCCCCTTTATATAGGCCCCCTGGGGGGGGGGCCGGCCCTGGAGATGGGATCTCAAGGGGGGGCGGCGGCCAAAGGGGGGAAGGGGGTGGCTTCCCCCACAAGCCAAAGGGGGGCGCCCCCCACCCCTAGGGTTTCCAACCCTAGGCGCAGGGGAAGGCCCAAGGGGGCGCCCCAGCCCACTAAGGGCTGGTTCCCTTCCACTTTCAGCCCATGGGGCCCTCCGGGATAGGTGGCCCCACCCGGTGGACCCCCGGGACCCTTCCGGTGGTCCCGGTACAATACCGGTAACCCCCGAAACTTTCCCGGTGGCCGAAACTGGACTTCCCATATATAATTCTTCACCTCCGGACCATTCCGGAACCTCTCGTGACGTTTGGGATCTCATCCGGGACTCTGAACAACTTTCAGGTTTCCGCATACACATATCTCTACAACCCTAGCGTCACCGAACCTTAAGTGTGTAGACCCTACGGGTTCGGGAGACATGCAGACATGACCGAGACGCCTCTCCGGTCAATAACCAACAGCGGGATCTGGATACCCATGTTGGCTCCCACATGTTCCACGATGATCTCATCGGATGAACCACGGTGTCGAGGATTCAATCAATCCCGTATGCAATTCCCTTTGTCAATCGATATGTTACTTGCCCGAGATTCGATCGTCGGTATCCCAATACCTTGTTCAATCTCGTTACCGGCAAGTCTCTTTACTCGTACCGCAATGCATGATCCCGTGACTAACGCCTTAGTCACATAGAGCTCATTATGATGATGCATTACCGAGTGGGCCCAGAGATACCTCTCCGTCACACGGAGTGACAAATCCCAGTCTCGATCCGTGCCAACCCAACAGACACTTTCGGAGATACCCGTAGTGCACCTTTATAGTCACCCAGTTACGTTGTGACGTTTGGCACACCCAAAGCACTCCTACGGTATCCGGGAGTTGCCCGATCTCATGCTCTAAGGAAAAGATACTTGACATTGGAAAAGCTCTAGCAAACGAAACTACACGATCTTTTATGCTATGCTTAGGATTGGGTCTTGTCCATCACATCATTCTCCTAATGATGTGATCCCGTTATCAATGACATCCAATGTCCATAGTCAGGAAACCATGACTATCTGTTGATCAACGAGCTAGTCAACTAGAGGCTTACTAGGGACACGTTGTGGTCTATGTATTCACACATGTATTACGATTTCCGGACAATACAATTATAGCATGAACAATAGACAATTACCATGAACAAAGAAATATAATAATAACCATTTATTATTGCCTCTAGGCCATATTTCCAACAACCTCTTCCCCTTCCCTCGCATCTCTAATGATGTCACAGGTACATGTCCGTGGGAGAATCCCTTGGTTCTCATAGTCTGCATTCATTTGCAGAGTTCTTACAGCATCACATCAATTCTCCCGAAGATAGTTCTTGTCTGACAAGCAGACAGAAGCCTTTGACAGCTTTGAAGCCATTCAGTTTGAACTTCATGGCCACAGAAAAGTCTGCAAGGAAGGGCGGCAGGCAGCGTCGCGGGGGCACATCAAGGGATTTGCCACCAGATCTCTATGAGCTGTACAAGACTGATCCAGAAGAGGATTGCAATCAGCGCAAAACTCGAATCCAGTGGATTCGACGATATTGGGCCGAGCAATGGTTCAAATACAGGTTCGTGACCTAGGAGTATGCTGAGAAGAATGCCATCAAGAGTCCTTGGGGTGATATTCTCTTTCGAAATCTCCAACCCAAGAACAGAGCTGAAGCTATTGCTCGGGGTTTCTACCCCTGTATGGTCCGTGGACCACAGCCTGCCAATGCCGACCCATCATCATTGCTATGGTGTCGTGACGATAATCTTTTCAAGCGCAACTTTCAGACTGCAAAGGCATCGGCCAAAGAGAACAAGAAGAGTCTAGGATGCAATTTCAACCCAGGTCCTTCTGCTCCGCGGGCTGATGGCAC
Source organism: Triticum aestivum (assembly GCF_018294505.1). NCBI lineage: Eukaryota > Viridiplantae > Streptophyta > Magnoliopsida > Poales > Poaceae > Triticum > Triticum aestivum. Next base: position 389,817,220 of record NC_057808.1, on the reverse strand, counting down.
ACGTGATGCCAATCCCAATGTCATCGGGCCCTTCAACAACTTTGATGGTCTCATCTCCTACATCGCCGCTCAGAGAGCCATAGTGAATCAGTCTGGAGATGAAGCTGATTCTGATGAAGCACCTGCTCCACCAAAACCACAAAAGCAGAAGAAACCCAAGGCTTCAAAGCCCTCCACTGCACCAAGAGCTTCACGTGCGAAGCCTCTGGCCACTGCTCCTCCTGCACCAAGTGTGCATTCTAAAGATCTTTCTCGCATCTCCAAGACTGAGAAGAAGAAGAAGCCCATGCAGATTACTGGTCAAGTACTGACCCCAGCTGCCGTTCTGAGGAATGAGAACGAAGCCATTGATCTGTCAAGTGATGACGACCTTGGTGACGATGCTCTCGAGCTGCTGATAAAGAGCAAGCAAGAGGCGGAAATCTTCAATGATCTTCCCCTTTTCGATGTGGACATCCTGAACAAGTTCATTGATGAGTGGTTTGACAGCCCAAACCTCAGTTTTGATGATCTTCAGCTCCCAATTGGCCTCAGCGTCTCCTTCCATGGAGCCATTGCTCCTGAGCTGGCTCTAGCTCAGAGAATTGTTGAACTGAAGAACAAAATTGACTATGAAAAAGCCCAGTTCAAGAAGCATATGGCCAAGCTCAGTGTGACTGATGTCCAAAACTTCAAGCAAATGATGCATGAGCTCAAGGAGGCGTTTCACAAGAAACGTGACGAAGCTAAAGGTTCACGAGAGCGCATGAAACTCCTCGCTGCCAAATGTGTTCAAGCTTACAATGAAGCCGAGAAGCGCAAGGCACTTGGGCGTCCTGGCATCGACCCCAAGATGGCTGCCAAGAAGAAGAAGCCTACTGTGGCCTCAGCTGAAGCATCCAGGCAGGAAGAACCTCGGATTGTCTTCCCCGCCAGTATGACAGGCGTGAAGCCTAAGGTCCCCACAGTAGCTTCAGAACTCAAGAAAACAAGGACAGCTGAAGCCGAAGCCAGAAAGCGCAAGTCCAAGAACACCACTGACGATGCTCCACCAACCAAGAAAAGAAAAACCAAGAAGAAAGATCGGGCTGCTCCCACAGAGCCCCTTGTCGCCGAACCAATCTCAGTTGCTCGTCCTGCGTCTGCACACCAAGAGTGTCGGTTGATAGTTCACGAGCCTGCTACCAAAGAGGCTCCTGAAGCTCAAGAAAATCCAACTGTTAACCACACCGCAGCTGAAGACATTGGTCCCCAAGACAATGTAGATGATGATGAAGTCCTTCCTCAGATCGAGCACCAAATGGTATCATCGCCTATTCTCGGGAACATCGAACTCATCAGCATTGGTCGTCCTTTGACGCCAATTGCTCAGGATGATTCATGGGCTGATCACCCTCGAGACTCCCCCCGTGAAGAAGAATCACCAAGTACTCCCCCAACTCAAGTCACCACTCCGGTGCTTGATGATGATGACTTTGAGGCCCAGCCAAGTCCATCTCCACAAGCGTCGCCCGTATTTCACAGGCTTCGCAAAGGACCAATGCCCCAAGTCACTCTTTCGAGTGTTCCAGAAGGAGAAGAGCACCACCACTCAGTATCACGACAAGTGTTTCCTGAAGCCACTCCAACTGTGAACATCTCAGAGTCTGAAGCCAAAGCTGCTGAAGACATTCCGGCTGCATCAGCCGATGAACAAGAAGAACCCCGTCAAGAAGAAGAACGTGTTGCTACACCCCCGTCCAACCAAGAAGTTGTTCTCGAGGAGAATGTGTCCGACCCTCCAGCTACTTGGGTGGAGGTTGATAACATTGAGGTGGCCACCAACACCAATACTGAAGCCACTGACGTTGTCATGGCTGAAGCAAATGTCCGACGCCTGAAGTCAATGTGGCGCCAGAAGTTCATGAGCCTGAAGCTTCTAATGCACCTGAAGTCAATATTGCACCCGAAGCCATTATACCACTTGCAGCTCACGTCAATGCCGATGCTCCTGTACCGCCTCCAAGGCCTCATACCATTGAGCTGGCTTTTGACTACGACCAACCTATCATGGTTCGTTGGCCCATTCTGGTTCCTCCTCCTGCTCCCGGACCACAATTCGACTATCATGTGGAGCACATGCCTCAGGTCCAGAAACCAAAACCAAGGCTGCCAAGGTTTCCAGGTACTGCAACTTCACCCGGATCTTTCAATGTGAATGGCTTCATTGCACACAACACCTTCTTTGACAGCGACAAGAACCCATTCTCGAAGCCAAGAATTTCATCTGATCGGTTCTGGAGCTATCAGCAACGCAGTTATTACTCTTCTGTTCTTTATGATCAAGGGTGCATCTTTCCCCATATGCGTCTAGACCGCGAAGCTATTGCTGGACTGCCCTGCTTAGAAGAGCCCTTGACTGTTTCTGAGATGCTGGTCTGCTGCAATTTGTAACTGATAAAGAGCACTGGAACGAAGAGCTTCTGCTGCAATTCTATGCCACCCTCCACATTCGCGGCTACAACAGGGATCCGAAGGCATGGATCCTTGAGTGGATGACAGGCAATGTTCATCACGAGGCCAAAGCTCTTGACATTATTGAGCTCACTGGTCTGCCCACTCTAGGTGAACTATATGAACCTGGTTGTCAGCTTCACCGCAATTCTTTGGAGAGCATTTTCCAGAAGCCTGAGCCCAACATGAGCCAAATGCTGAGCATGATGAAGCCACTGCCACGCGATGCTAAATATCCACGGGAATTCTTTGTTGAAGACCTAGAGTATCTGCCCCGCACTATTTACCATATTATCAGGCGAACTCTATGGCCTATCAAGGGACATTCTTCTGCAGCAAAGCTTGAAGGAGCAATGAAGACATTGGTTTTCTATATCTTCAATGGCATCAGCTTCAATGCTCAAGACTTCTTCATTAGGCAATTGGCTGCATCTGGCTCTGATCTCTTTGGACTGAAGTTCTACGCTCCATGGGTTATGCGCCTTATCAAGCTTCACTCTGCTGTCAACTATCAGCCGTCTGCGCGCAACCATTTGATATTCTTGCCAGAGGTTGATATGTCTGTCGAAGCCATCTACCCAGAACCTGCCAAGGAGCCAATGTATCTTCACAACTCCGTTCACCAAAGCTTCACTCGGCCCATTGAAGGAGTCCTGGCTGCCACTCGTGTTTATCCTTTGGCTGGCAATACACGTGCACCTCATCGTGCTCATACTGAAGCCACTGAAAGTACAATTGCTCAAAGGCCTCGAAAGCGTTCTCGTGTTCTCAATGACCGAGAGCTTCTCGTTGCCTTACATCAAAAGCAAGATAAGCCTCACTACTGGCTGAAGCGTCAGATGCAAAGCCTCTTGGTGGATGTCAACCGCATTCGCAACCTTGCCACCAAGAATGCATTTGTCACTCACGAAACCTGTAGGAGGTCGTGGAAGAGTCTGACATTGCTCAGTGCTGAAGCTGATCTTCAAGAGGATGGCTTCACCGAAAGATTCAAGTTTGATTCCACTCCTCCCAGGAATGCTGTCCTGCGTCGGACTCCCTCACTTGAAGAATCTGACTATTCATCCTCAGCTGCAACTGTTAATGCCAGAGTCATTGATGACGCAGATGATGCTACTTCACCACCTCCAACTTCGGCGCGTATCGACACTGCACCAAGTTCTTCTACACCACCGACCCTCAACAACGACCCTACTGCTTCACCTACTCCTCATGGGAACGAGTAGAGGCTCTATGTCTTCAAACCTTTTTGGTCCTTACTGACAAAAGGGGGAGAAGCATATGAGTTGATAGTCTTCAAGCGGGTCCATATGGGTGGTTGCTATACTTTTGCCAAGTGTTTACAACTCCCGCTTTCGATACATTTGGTTCTTTGAGTTGTAACACTTAAACTTGATAAATTCCGCATGTGCGATGATAAATCCCACACGAAGTCATATTGCAGACGTCCATTTTTCATTATGCATGTCATTTTCCTCGTTATATATTTTCATGCATGATGAATTGTCTTCATAAGTTGAAGAGGATCTCCACAAGTACAACCTGCCATGTGCATTTGCATTCCAAAAGCAAAATACTTATATGCACATCTTCAGGGGGAGCCTTTTGCTACTTATGAAGACAATACCTTAATCCTTTACAATTTCACATATTTTTATCCCCGTTGAAAACTTCAACCAGTTTGTCATCAATCACCAAAAAGGGGGAGATTGTAAGTGCATCTAGTGCCACCCCTAGTTGGTTTTGGAGTATTGACGACAAACCTGGTTGAGGGACTAATGTGTTTGTGAGAATTGCAGGATAACACAGGTAGTAGTCCCTCATTGATTCGGTTTACCTACCGGAGATGACCCCTAAAAATGTATGAAGACATTGAAGACAATGATGGTATATGAAGACAATCACATCAAAGCTTATGACTCGAGAAGACATTCACGTGAAGACTATGGAGTGCGAAGACATAGTTGTTTCGTAGTTTCCTTTTCTTCTTTGTTGAGTCATCGGAACCACCGTACTGTTAAGTGGGGTCCAAGTGAACAAATTCAGAATGACTGAAGTGATGCTCAACCAAATCCTATGTCTTCGAGCGAAGACAATGAGAGCAAATCTTATCCAGAGGCGGATGAGTCAGCTTTACTTGTAGCCCAAGTCAAGCTGCCGCGTGTGTTTGAAATCTAACCGTTGGAACACATGTCAGTTCCTTAGTGACCCAGGGTCATTTCGGACAAATCAGGTCGGGTTGCCTGGTGGCTATAAATAGCCACCCCCTACACCATAAATTGGTGGCTGCTCATAGTAAGTGCACGGCTTTTGTCGTTTGAGAGCAACCCACCTCCGAAGCTTTTGAGAGAGAGAAATCCTTGCGAGGACAAAGCCCAAAACACCCAGAGCCAAAGAGTGTTAGGCATCACTGAAGTCTTTCTGTCCGCGTGACCTAAAGACTTGTTACACTTGAGGACTGTGAATCCTCCAGCCGGTTAGGCGTCGCGTTCTGAGCATCCAAGAGCCATTGTGGATTGCCGGTGAACGAAGTCTGTGAAGGTTTGGAAGTCTACCTTGAAGACTTACCAGAGTGATTGGGCGAGGACTGGGTGTCCTTAGCTCAAGGGGAATAAGGTGAAGACGCGGTCTTCTGAGTTAAATCTCAGCCTCCCTAACCAGATGTACAGTTGTCACAGCAACTGGAACTGGTCCAACAAATCCTTGTCCTCACCAAGCGACTGGTTCTATCTTCTCCCTCTCTTTACTTACAGTTTGTCTTCATGAAGTCATTGCCTGCCTGCGTTACCTGTTTGACTTCACTGTGTGACTACTATTGTTGTTTGGCTTCATACTATCTTCCTTCCTGATCATTACTACTTAGCTGCTATTAGTCTTCGTGCTTTCACTTCATTGAAATACTTGACTATGGCTTGCCTAGTGTAGTCTACCTTCCGCTGCATGTTAATAGGTTCATTTCTATTGTTTGTCTTCGAAACTTCCATGTTTTGAAGACTTTCATAAAAATCGCCCATTCACCCCCCTCTAATCGATAACTAGCACTTTCACCTAGACATAGACATGAGTTGTCATTTGATTAACGGGATCACATCATTAGAGAATGATGTGATTGACTTGACCCATTCCGTTAGCTTAGCACTTGATCGTTTAGTATATTGCTATTACTTTCTTCATGACTTATACATGTCCCTATGACTATGAGATTATGCAACTCCCGAATACCGAAGGAACACTTTGTGTGCTACCAAACTTCACCACGTAACTGGGTGATTATAAAGGTGCTCTACAAGTGTCTCCTATGGTGTTTGTTGAGTTGGCATAGATCGAGATTAGGATTTGTCACTCCGATTGTCGGAGAGGTATCTCTGGGCCCTCTCGGTAATGCACATCACAATAAGCGTTGCAAGCAATGTGACTAATGAGTTAGTTGCGAGATGATGCATTACGGAACGAGTAAAGACACTTGCCGGTAACGAGATTGAACTAGGTATTGAGATACCGACGATCGAATCTTGGGCAAGTAACATACCGATGACAAAGGGAACAATGTATGTCGTTATGCGGTTTGACCGATAAAGATCTTTGTAGAATATGTGGGAGCCAATATGAACATCCAGGTTACGCTATTGGTTATTGACCGGAGACGTGTCTCGGTCATGTCTACATAGTTCTCGAACCCGTAGGGTCCGCACGCTTAATGTTCAGTGACGATCAATATTATGAGTTTATGTGTTTTGATATACCGAAGGTAGTTCGGAGTCCTGGATATGATCAAGGACATGACGAGGAGTCTCGAAATGGTTGAGACATAAAGATCGATATATTGGATGACTATGTTTGGACATCGGAATGGTTCTGGGTGAGTTCGGGCATTTACCGGAGTACCGGGAGGTTACGGGAACCCCCCGGGAAGTATATGGGCCTTATTGGGCCATAGTGGGAGAGAGGAAAAGGGAGCCTAGGAGGGGGCGCCCCCCCCCCCCCAAGCCCAATCCGAATTGGGTGGGGGCCGGCCCCCCTTTCCTTCCTCCTTCCTCCCACTTCCTTCCTCTCCTAGTCCAACTAGGGAAGGGGGGGGAATCCTACTCCTGCCGGTGGGAGTAGGACTCCTCCAGGGCGCGCCATAGAGGGCTGCCCTCCCCCCTCCTCCACTCCTTTATATACGGGGGAGGGGGCACCCCAACAACACAAGTTGATCATTGTCTTAGCCGTGTGCGGTGCCCCCCTCCACCATAATCCACCTCGGTCATATCGTCGTAGTGCTTAGGCGAAGCCCTACGCCGGTAGCTTCATCATCATCGTCATCACGCCGTCGTGCTGACAAAGCTCTCCCTCGACATTCAGCTGGATCGAGAGTTAATGGGACGTCACCGAGCTGAACGTGTGCAGATCGTGGAGGTGTTGTACTTTCGGTACTAGGATCGGTCGGATCGTGAAGACATACGACTACATCAACCGCGTTGTCATAACGCTTCCGCTTACGGTCTACGAGGGTACATGGACTACACTCTCCCCTCTCGTTGCTATGCATCACCATGATAGATCTTGCGTGTGCATAGGATTTTTTTTGAAATTACTGCATTCCCCAACAAATTTTTCTATTAATCTTCTGCAAAAAGAATCAGCATTTTATCACGCTTCTGTTAAAAATGAAAATTATTTTCGTGAGCGCAAAAGTTTCTGTTTTTCAGTAGGGTCAAATCAACTATCACCCAACATGATCCCAAAGGCTGTACTTGGCACTTTATTGAAACAAAAGCAATAAAACATGATCAATACAGTAGCATAATCATGTGAACACACAAAAACAGTAAGTAAAAGTGTTGGGTTGTCTCCCAACAAGAAGCTAGGCATGATGATTTCAATGATGCTCGCATAAAAGATAAGAATTGAAACATAATAAGAGCATCATGAAGCATATGGCTAGCACATTTAAGCCTAACCCACTTCCTATGCATAGGGATTTTGTGAGCAAACAACTTATGGGAACAAGAATCAACTAGCATAGGAAGGCAAAACAAGCATAACTTCAAAACTTTCAACACATAGAGAGGAAACTTGATATTGTTGCATTTCCTACAAGCATATGCTCCTCCCTCATAATAATTTTCAGTAGCATCATGAATGAATTCAACAATATAACTATCACATGAAGCATTCTTTTCATGATGCATAAGCATAGAAATTTTGTTACTCTCCACATAAGCGAATTTATTCTCATCAATAGCAGTGGGAGCAAACTCAATAAAATAACTCTCATGAGATGGGAAATTAAAATCATGATGACAAGTTTGATGGTTATCATTATTCAATATAGCATACATGTCATCACCATAATCATCATATATAGGAACTTTGTTGTCATAATCAAATGCAACCTCTTCCACAATAGTGGATTCATCATTAAATAAAGTCATGACCTTTCCAAATCCACTTTCATCAATATAATCATCATAAATAGGAGGCATGCAATCATCATAATAAATTTTCTCATCAAAACTTGGGGGACTAAAAATATCATCTTCATCAAACATAGCATCCCCAAGCTTATGGCTTTGCATATCATTAGCATCATGGATATTCAAAGAATTCATACTAACAACATTGCAATCATGCTCATCATTCAAATATTTTGTGCCAAACATTTTATTGACTTCTTCTTCTAACAATTGAGCACAATTTTCTGATCCATCATTTTCACGAAAGATATTATAAAGATGATCAATAATATGATGCAACCTCAATTCCATTTTTTTGTAGTTTTCTTTTATAAACCAAACTAGTGATAAAACAAGAAACTAAAAGATTCGATTGCAAGATCTAAAGATATACCTTCAAGCACCCACCTCCCCGGCAACGGCGCCAGAAAAGAGCTTGATGTCTACTACGCAACTTTATTCTTGTAGACATATGTTGGGCCTCCAAGCGCAGAGTTTTGTAGGACAGTAGCAATTTTCCCTCAAGTGGATGACCTAAGGTTTATCAATCCGTGAGAGGTGTAGGATGAAGATGGTCTCTCTCAAACGACCCTGCAACCAAATACAAGAAATCTCTTGTGTCCCCAACACACCCAATACAATGGCAAATTGTATAGGTGCACTAGTTCGGCGAAGAGATGGTGATAAAAGTGTAATATGGATAGTAGATATTGGTTTTTGTAATCTGAAATTATAAAAACAACAAGGTGACTAATAGTAAACGGGCACAAAAACGGTGTTGCAATGCTTAAAAACAAGGCCTAGGGTCCGTACTTTCACTAGTGCAATCTCTCAACAGTGCTAACATAGTTGGATCATATGATTATCCCTCAAAGTGTAATGAAGAATCACTCCCGAGTTCCTATTAGCGGAGAACAAAAGATAGGAATTGTTTGTAGGGTACGAAGCCACCTCAAAGCTATTCTTTCCATTCGACCTATTCAAGAGTTCGTACTAAAATAACACAAAGCTATTGATCTATCCTAGAATTCGTACTAGAATAACGCCAAAGCATATTCATATTCATAATACTCAATCCACACAAAGAACTATAAAGAGACCCCAAAGTTTTCGTCGGAGAAAAACGTGCATCAACCCCTATGCATAGATTACCCCAATATCACCGCGGGAATCCGTGAGTTGAATGCCATAACATATATCAAGTGAATCAATAAGATACCCCAATTGTCACCCCAAGTATTCATACCGCAAGACATATATCATGTGTTCTCATCTCTGAATATTCAATCCGACATGACAAAATTTGAAAGGGTAAAGATTCAATTCATCACAACAAGAGTATAGAGGGGAGAAACATCATATGATCCGACTATATTAACAAAGCCCATGATATGGATCACGAGAGAGAGAGAGAGAGATAAATCACATAGCTACTGGTACAAACCCTCAGCCCCGAGGGTGGACTACTCCCTCCTCATCGTGGTGGCCGCCGGGATGATGAAGATGGCCACAGGAGATGATTCCCCCCTCCGACAGGGTGCCGGAACGGGTCTAGATTGGTTTTCGGTGGCTACGAAGCCCTGCGGCGGCGGAACTTCTGATTTAGGTTAACCCCGAGGGTTTTCGGAATATTTGGGAATTTATAGTGCAAAGAAGGGGTACAGGAGGCCACCGAGGTGGGCACAACCCACCTGGGCACATAGATAAATCACATAGCTATTTTTTGTGGATTTTTTATGGGCCAGAAGACTCCCAGGTGCTGCTCTGGCCCATCGGGAGTCTTCTGGCCCATAAAAATCCACAAAAAGTTTCGCTGTGTTTGTACTCCGTTTAATATTGATTTTCTGCGATGTAAAAAACAAGCAAAAAACAGCAACTGGCACTGGGCACTGGGTCAATAGTTTAGTCCCAAAAAATGATATAAAGTTGCTATAAAATGATTGTAAAACATCCAAGAGTGATAAAATAACAACATGAATACTTCATAAATTATAGATACGTTGGAGACGTATCACCTAGCCACCCAAAGTGCCGCCTTCTGTTATCGCCCATTAGATATGGAACCAACGCCTCACGTTAGTCCACTTAAGTGGGGAGGTACGTTTTAATCTGAGTCGTTCGTTGATCATAAAAGCCAATTGTCACATTTTTATTCCCGGTCGAAGCGGCACCAGCCTATCAGAGAGCACCACATGTCCTTGTTTAAAATGAAAAGAATTCGGCTGGAAATTACGTTATGTAACTTTTGCAAAAAAATCCATGTGCACTAAAAATATCACAACTTTTATTCTACTAATCCAATTGACATGAAACTTTTTGCAAATTAAACCTTAGAGAAAACTATTTCCAGCAGAAGAATAAAATTTCCATTTTAAATATTTTTAAATTTAATTGAAAATATAATATTTTTAAACGTAAATAGGGTCTAAAATGCAATCTATAGTTCATTTTAATTTGATTCTTCTTACAAAATGATCGTAATTAGTTGAAAATTCAAATGAACTCACTAACATTCAAATTTGAACAAGTTAAAATTTCAATTCAAATAAATTTCAATAGAAACCTTAATTCAAATAAATTCAAACTTAAATAGTTTATAACTTTCAAACCATGGAGTTAATATTAATAATAATTTTTGAACTTTAATTCCAAAAGTTTGAACTAAACTTTAGGAATCCATTTCCTGAACATATTGACCATATGAAATTCAAACTTTAATGGGACTTATGAACCAATTCAATAATTTAAATTAATTGAAAACCTTTGCAAATGAATTCAGGGACCAACTATGAACTAAATTGAATTGAACCCGTCCTTTAAAGACTTAATTCAAGTTTCATTCAAATTCAAAACAATTCAAAAAAATTGAATACTATTTACAATTCAAATCAAAGTTTAGACACGAATTCAAGTAAACATTTGAATTATCTAGATCTCACTTGAACTATTTGAATCCAACTCAAATTCAAACTTGAATTTTATTGAAACTAAATCAAAATTCCAAATGTGAAATCCAATTTGAAACACAACCAAGGTTAAGTATGAATCATTTTGAAACCAAAATTCAAAATAAGCATTGAATTTTAAATTGAAACAAAGCAAAGTCAAGTTATAAATGAAATTCATTTCAACCAAAACGCTAACACACACTCCCTCCATTCCTTAATGCAGTGCGGATATTTTTCCAAAGTAAAACTTTGCAAACTTTGACAAAGTTTATAGAGAAAAGTATTTATATCTACAGTACCGAATATATATAATATGAAATTACATCCTACGATGAATCCAATAATATATTTTTGGCATTGTAGATGTAAATGTTTTTCTCCACAAACTTGGTCAAAGTTTGTGTTTGATTTTTTTAATTTATATGCACTATATTATGGAACAGAGGGAGTATACCCTAGGACGGGATGTTGAACCGAATGGAGAAGAACCAAATCCTATCCTAGGACAAACTACTTTGCTAGTGTGTGTGTGCTTGATTTGTCATTCATGCAAGTATTCCCTAAGCATGAATTATGTTCTTATGTATGTTGTATACGTTTGTTCAACTTTTAGATTGCAAGGAGTGCAACCACTATGAGTGTGAGCAGTGCACAAGCGACATCAATAACCAAGGCAAGTTTCACTTTGATTATGACTCCCCTACTTTGATTATGCATTGTAGTATTCCACGATAGGTATGTGACTTCAGGCTTAAGCTATGATATTGCATTGATACCACGGTTGCAAAAACTTAGGTTCCATTGCCATGTTCCTTGTAACCAACCTGTAGATAATGATTAGCTTGCTATGATATAACGGGGTTGGAATCACACTAGAAGACAAGTTACTATGTATTGGTTGACTACCTAATGAAAACTTAGTTAATCAATCATCTAGGCGGATTGGTTTTGATCGGGCCATCAGGGTGTGATTTTGGTGGAGATAGCCGCCCAGGTTCAAAGGGATTGTACAGGTTTCAAGTTAAGCAGCTTTCCATGTGTAACCATGAGTCATATGGCTCTATCTTGATTAAGTACACTGTGGGAACCTTCCCGGTAGACCAGGAGATGTAGGTGCGTAGGTTGGACTAGGTATACCTGGTGGAGCAGGCAACTGTGATGTCTACTACGCAACCTTTCTTCTTGTAGATTCGTGTTGGGCCTCCAAGCGCAGAGTTTTGTAGGACAGTAGCAAATTCCCCTCAAGTGGATGACCTAAGGTTTATCAATCCGTGGGAGGCATAGGATGAAGATGGTCTCTCTCAAACAACCCTGCAACCAAATAACAAAGAGTCTCTTGTGTCCCCAACACACCCAATACAATGGTAAATTGTATAGATGTACTAGTTCGGCGAAGAGATGGTGATACAAGTGTAATATGGATAGTAGATATAGGTTTTTGTAATATGAAAATATAAAAAAAACAAGGTAACTAGTAACAAAAGTGAGCAAAAACAGTATTGCAATGCTTGAAAACAAGGCCTAGGATTCATACTTTCAGTAGTGCAAAATCACTCAACAATGATAACATAATTGGATCATATAACAATCCCTCAATGTGCAACAAAGAATCACTCCAAAGTTTCTATCGGAGAACGTAGGACAAAAACGTGCATCAACCCCTATGCATAGATTACCCCAATGTCACCTCGGGAATTTGCGAGTTGAGTGCCAAAACATACATCAAGTGAATCAATATAATACCCCATTGTCACCACGGGTATCCATATGCAAGACATACATCAGGTGTTCTCAAATCCAATATTCAATCCAACATAACGAAACCTCAAAGAGCAAGATTCAATTCATCACAAGAAGGTAGAGAGGGAAGAACATCATAAGATCCAAATATATTAACAAAGCTCGCGGTAAATCAAGATCATGCCAAATCAAGAACACGAAAGAGAGAGAGAGAGAGAGAGAGAGAGAGAGAGAGATGAAACACATAGCTACTGGTACATACCCTCAGCCCCGAGGGTGAACTACTCCCTCCTCATCATGGTGGCCGCTGGGATGATGAAGATGGCCTCTGGTGATGATTTCCCCCTCCGGCAGGGTGCCGGAACGGGGTCCCGATTGTTTTTTCATGGCTATAGAGGCTTGCGGCGGCGACACTCCTCATTTAGGGTTCTTTTCGTTTTTTTGGTATTTATATGAATTTTTGGCATCAGTCTCACGTTAAGGGGGTGCTCGAGGGGCCCACAAGCTCGGGGGTGCACCCCCAGGCTTGTGGCTCCCTCGTCCACTTCCTGGCTCAGCTCCGGTGCTTCGGGGATCTCTTTGGTCCATAAAAAATCACCATAAAATTTCAGCCCATTTCGAGAACTTTTATTTCTGCACAAAAAATGACACAACGGTAGTTTTGCTGAAAGCAGCGTCAGTCCGGGTTAGTTCCATTCATATCATACGAAAACCATATAAAATTGTTGTAAACATGGAATGAATACTTCATAAATTGTACTCCATCCGTTCGGAAATACTTGTCCTACAAATGAACAAAATGGATGTATCTATAACTAAAATAAGTCTAGATACAACCATTTGTAGGACAAGTATTTTCGGACGGAGGGAGTAGATGCGTTGGAGACGTATCAGACAATACCAAAAAAAATACAACTCAAACCAATCACGATCATCAATCAACCCATAGGACGAAACAGATCTACTCAAACATCATAGGATAACCACATATGATTGGATAATAATATATAGTGTTGCGTACCATGTTTAAGTAGAGAATTACAACGGGAATAGAGAGGTTACACCGCTGCATAGAGGATGAGAGAGTTGATGGTGACGGCGGCGAAGTTGTGGTGTAGATCGCCATCACGATGATTGCCCCGGCGGCGCTCAGCGCCACTGGGAGAGAGGGAGAGAGAGACCCCTTCTTCTTCTTCTTCTTCTTCCTTGGCCTTCCCCTAGATGGGAGGAGAGTTCCCCCTCTGGTCCATGGCCTCCATAGCGGCGGAGGGGTAGGAGCCCCTCCGAGATTGGATGTTTCACATTCCTGTTTACTGGCCTTTCACTGTTTCTTAAATATCTGGAGATCCGTAAACTACGATTGCGCTGAAATTTTAACACGATTTTTTTCCGGATATAAGCTTCCTTGCGGCCGAAGAAGAGCCCCAACCGACTTACGGTGTGCCCACTAGGCGCCACCGTGCGCCAGGGGGGCTAGTCGCGCCCTAGTGGGTAATGCAGCTTGTGAGCCTCCGTTTGCGTTGATTCCACCTCCCAAAAATCACATATATGCCAAAATAATTCTCCGTCAATTTTTATCATGTTTGGACTTCGTTTGATATGGATATTCTGCAAAACAAAAAACATGCAACAAATAGGAACTAACACTAGGCACTGAATCAATTTGTTAGTCCCAAAAGATAATATAGAATGTTTCTAAAAGTATATAAAAGTTGTATAATATTGGCATGGAACAATAAAAAATCGTAGATACGACGGAGACATATCACTCCCCTTTCCCCAATCCATCTAATCACTAGCGCCGGCGAGCAGTCCAGCACCGGCAGCCACTCCGAAGGCAGCTCCGGAGACTAGGACGAGCTGGCGCTCCGTATCACGCTCGAGCGCGCGAGGGTCGATACGGGTGGCAGCTCTGGGTCAGGTGCGACGCCACCTACGGCCCGTCGCTGCAGCGCCGACACTGACCCTCCCCTCCCCGTGCGCGGATCTACGAGGGCTGCCCAATAGGCGCCGCCCGCCCCGCCGGCCTCCTCCACCTTCGGATGCTACTCCGAGCAGGCCGCGGTGAGTTCTAGTGCCCGCTCCGCCGGCGCCGCGGATGTGGACATTGGAGTCAGAGGCACGTGCCGGCCGCCGCGAGAGGCAGAGGGCAAGGGAGATGGGGGTGCATCTGCCGCGACTGCACAGTCTGCCGGCCGTCGCCCCGTGATGCCGGTGCCCGACGAGGGGGAGTGTCTCTTCTAGTGGGTGTACTGTCGGTCACTTACCACGTCCGAGACGGACGCTCGGCAGCTCTGAAGGATCAACGCCACGCAGCTCCGGCTCGGCATTGAGCAGTCCGAGCGGGAGGCGGTGGAGGCAGCGAGGGTGGCCAAGCTCAAGGGCAAGCAGGGCCGCATTGTCCGGCGCTTGCAAGGCTACATCGTGATCTCCGGTTTCTCCTTCTTCGACGGGTCCGACTCTGACGTCGACCCACCTCCCGCCGCGGACGCCTACAACAGCGCTGGCGACCGGAAGGGTAAAGGGCCGGCGAGGAAGTGGTGAAGCTTGGCCCTCTCCTTTTATATGATCTAGCTCGAGTATCTAGTTAGAATGTGCCCGGTCGTTGAACTGTGTGAATTGTATGCCCGTTTGACCACCTTTCGGTGATGTTTATGTGAATTATGCCCATTTGGTATTGGTTTATATGTCCGTTTTCTGTCGATTTTGATCGTTTGGTGATCTACATACTATATTTCAGGAATTTGTATGAAAATATGGTGCCGGATATGAGATATGCGGCTGTGGAGACGCAGATTTAGGGACAGTCGGTCACGTGTCCGCGGGTGCATAGGGTGCTCTCAGTCCCGAAATCATTCTACCTCTACGACGATAGCTGGGCGTGTTTTTCTCTCTATACCGAAAAAGTTTCAGGCAGCACCAAAATATCTCTGAAATTTGGGTGATATTTCAGGCAACAGAGATCTGAAACTAGGACGACATATACCAGTCCCATTAACCCAATCGAGAACCGATCGGCAAATACATTAATTAGAGAAATTTAACCAGGGTGCATATTGATCTTAGGCCACGATCCAAACAACAAGCACGAAAATTTGTTAATGAACGACACTGGTTCACCATGCATGTGGTAGTAGGTTCCTACTATGCCTTTCTCTCGCCTGCTTTCAGGTCTGACTCGCAGACTTGACCAGCTCTTCGCTGAATTCCCAGAGTTGCTTCGCCAAGACGTCGCTCTCTGCCAATTTGCTCGTCTTCTCCTCGTTGCAGTCAGCAAAGTATTTGCCTGTAACTCCCTTCAACTGATGGCTGAGCCCTACATAGCAGGTGGTTGCTGCTCCCTGGAAATGAAACCGCAAGGCATCCTCTATTAGATAAGGTTAAATTACAGAAAAAAGTGCACAATGAACTATTTGTTACTCGAAGGTAAAGAGTAGAGAAGAACCTGGGGTACATTCTTCCAGATCAAGCAAGTGGCAACTTGAATTGCCTCTGCAAGTCAAAAAGAAAATTCATAACGCCGTGGAGACATAAAGGCACTTGCCAGAGAATGGTGCATAGCTAAAACTTGACATTTGACAAATACATTCACAAGAACAGAAAAATGAGCCGGGGAGCGTACTCATGACAGCATAGGAGTGCCTCATCAAATTGGTCATGATTACTCCAGGATGAAGGGAATTAACCGTGATGTTAGCTCCTTCCTCCTGTTTCAGTAACATGCAGTTTATGATGGGTCAGAATGGTTTGAAATTTTTTAAGACACTCCCAAATAGTATGAGCCCTCTATTTAGCATTGATCTTCCTCTGAATAAATGAGGTAGAAGGGCGAAAATTTGGAGAGAAATAATACCTTGAGCCGTCTGGAGAGCTCTTTAGCGTGCAGTATGTTTGCAAGCTTGGATTGTCCATAGGCCGACCTTCTATCGAATCTGCCAGTGCAAAAACCATCAGTAACAGTTCAAGATCTTCTCCAATTCCAAAGAACCACAAGAAACCCATACGTTTTCTTGTCATTGAGTGTATCGAACTGAATCCCCTTCGGATAGGTATGTTCGTGGGCGATCGATGACAGGTTCACGATGCGGCCCTCGATACCCGTAGACTCAGCAGTGGCTTTCATGTTGTCAAGCAGCAGGTTGGTCAGCAGAAAGTGACCTGATTGATCATAACAAGAGAGACAAATATCAGTATCAAAAAAGATACTGTAGATACTCCCTCCGTAAACTAATATAAGAGCGTTTAGATCACTAAAGTAGTGATCTAAACGCTCTTATATTAGTTTACAGAGGCAGTAGATAACTACCGCTGTGCCGAGACAATATATACCTAGGTGATTGGTGGCGAACTGCATCTCGACGCCATCCTCGGATAGCTGGAAGGGACAGAACATCACACCTGCATTGTTTCTGCAGAGCACAAGGGTTTTGGACGGCTTGGTTATTCAGAGCAGCGTACACATGAAGAAGAAAATGGAGTATCATAAGATCGAGATGAAGGGGTTGGCTGGTTTTGGTTACATCAGGATGTTGAGAGGGAGGTTCATGGAGTTGAACTGGTCGGCGAAGGCCCTGACGGACTTGAGGGAGCTGAGGTCGAGCTTCAGAACGTCGACGCGGGCGGCAGGGTTCGCCTCCGTTATGCTCTTCTTCGCCTCCGACGCGGCCTCCGTGTTCCTCGCCGCGATGATGACATGGGCTCCCCTCAGGGCCAAGACCCTCGACGTCTCCAGGCCGATGCCACTAGGCCCTCCTGTAAATGAGACACGAGTTTCAGAGTTTCCTAGCCCTGAATGGATCCTTCGAACATGCTACAAAAGGGATTGATTGTGACAGAACTTGAAGTTTACTCCAACAAATTGATGGTTTCGGGTGAAACTTCGTCACTGCATGCCGGGACGACGGCAGCGGTGTGTTGTGTGTTGTTACCTGTGATGACGACGGTGAGGTTTGAGGCGTCGACGCCGTCGGTGACCTGCTCCGCCGTGGAGGCCGACCCGAACCCGCTGGCGCCCGGCCTGCCGGTGATGAGCGACAGGAGACCCATCTGATGATTCTCAGCTCCCAACACCAGCAAGCTCGTGATGTGGTAGGAGTGACATATGCGGCATGCACATTTAACAGCGTAAGCCAGGAACTGGTCAAAAACACTACTATAACAGAACAAGGAGACAAAAACAAAATTTGAGCCCACAAGAACAAGAGCTAGTCGATGAGCATCGTTCTGGGCATCATCGAGGCTCATCCACCCGACGGATTGATCGATGGAAAGATCACTTTTGTCCGCGGATTCGCTAATCCTTCTCGGTCACCACCTGGAGAAATGCCGTCTGATCGTGTTAGTTTATACCATTTGGCGCGTGAGGCGCTGGCAACATGCCAGCGCGCACCTCCTTTCCTCCCCTTTTGGGCCGGCCCATGAGCGGAGCTGGACGCCCCAGTTTATTTTTTTATTTTTCCTGATTTTACTTTTTCTTCTTTATAAAATAAATATGTATTTTTACAAAGTTTCAAATTTCATAAAAAGTGAATTTTCCAAAAATACTCCAGAAATCATAAGATGTTTGTGGTTTAGAAAAATATTCATGATTTTGAAAAAAATGTTCGCATATTGAAAAAATGTTCGTGAATTCAAAAAACATTCATGAATCTCACAAAAACACTCATTGCTTAAAAAATGTTTGCCAATTCAAAAAATATTCATCATTTCGAAAAACTGCATGTTGACGAACAAAATTTAAACTCAATGAACATTTTCTTGAATTTGATGAACAAATGTTAATTTTGAGAAAAAAAACTCGAATTTGATGAACATTTTCTGAATATGATGAAAGTTTTTTAAAAAATGATGAACTTTTTTGAGTTTGATGAACAAATTTGAATTTGAAAAAAAATTGTGAATTCCATAAACATTTTGAGTATATTTAACACACTTTAAAAGTTTCATAATTGTTTTTGAATATGATGAACGTTTTTTAAAATTATGAACATTTTTTGAGTTTGATGAACAAATTTGAATTTGAAAATGTTTTTGAATTTGATGAACATTTTGAGTATGTTTAACATACTTTAAAATTTTCATTAACATTTTTAAAATATTATTAGCAAATTTTGAATTAGATGAACAAAAATTGAATTTCAAAAAATGTTCACCGATTTGAAAAAGTTCATTGATTTGAAAACAAATGTTCCCAAATTTCAGCAAAAATGCTCACGAATATGGAAAACGAAAAAAATAAAAAAAACGAAAAAATGTAAAAAATAAAAAGTAAAATGAGAAAATAAAAAGCAAAAACAAAAAGTAGAAGAGAAAGTAAAAAATAAAAAAGAAGAAAAAGAAAAAGAAAAACTAGTTTGGGAAGCTTCTAGAACATTCCCAAAACCGGAAAGGAGCAACTATGGGCCGGCCCACTTGTTCGCACGGGGGTGCGTGCGTTCCCGCTCATGCGCGGCCTACGCACTGAATAGGAGAACCCTAGGCACGAGTAAGAAGATTGGGATATTTCTGCAAGCAGACGGAGAGTTTTCGGCCGCAACCCACATACACATGCATGCACCCGGCCCAGTTAGCAATGAAAATTTAATTGGTTTGAAGTTTGAACCATTTTCCTTCCTTTGCATTACCAAGGCTTTTTTTTCTTCGAAGCAAGGCAAAAGATCTGCAATTTTCACCGATTAAGAAGAAGAGTTTGTGATACAACAACAGCAAAGGCGGAACAAAGACACTGAGCTACTCTCGCATCATTACATCACTCAAGTCAAGTGCCTAACACTAGCTAGGGCCCATATAGACAGTTCATCCTTGATGTTGCGCACGATCACCATCACCGGTGCTGCCTTGGCCCTAAAGACGCACGCATTCCTTTACTTCCAGATCTCCCAACCAGCTAGGTGAATCAAAGAGGCGAAAGCCTTCCTTGGCTGCGCATTGCTGGTGAGAATACCGATGCCAAAGCGCAGTGCTGACATTAAGATCATGCCAAGAGAGAACCTCATTCCAAACACAAATGGAGAAACAACAATTGAAGAGAAGGTGTGCCAAGGCATCCATTATACCTCTCAGACTCGTGCACTAGGCATCCAATATACCTCTCGTGTTTGATTTGATACTCGATTTATGCATATCCAATGGATTTGAGCAGTTCGAACGGGATTGGTTACAAGGGGGAGGGGGTAAATCAAGCTTACATCCTTTCAAAACCATCCCAATAAGCACTACATCCTAGCCACGACGAGCCTAGATGTGCTTGGAGCGACGTTAGCCCCAAGGCCTGTAGTCATCCACCTCCATCGGCAGTGTACAGTCATCTTGCTTCGGCGTCCTGACCACTATCTCCACCGCTTCAGCATTGCCAACGTCCTCCAGCTCGACTGCAACATCCACCATCTCCTCGTCCTCATTATCTTCTAGAACGATGGCGGCCGGCGCCACCATGACGGCCGATTGGTCATGAGGAGCCACGACAAGCATGTACTTGGCCCATCTGCCTCTCTGACCAACATCAGCTGACCCATCCTTTGGATGTATTAGGTATTAGCGTCTTCAACTTCTCCTTCATTGCCTTCAACACCACAACGTTTGCCTCTTTATGCATGTCGTCAGTGCTCTTGAACCGAGAGCACACCTCCATGATCTTTGCGAACTTGGTGCAGTCACCAAGCGAGAAACCAAGGATGAATGCCCTCCATCTAATGTCCGTTCGGTGATGTCTACTACACAACTTATTATTGAAGACTCGTGTTGGGCCTCAAAGTGCAGAGTTTTGTCGGACAATAGCAATTTTCCCTCAAGTGGATGACCTAAGATTTATCAATCCATAGGAGGAGTAGAATGAAGATGGTCTCTCTCAAACAACCCTGCAACCAAATACAAGAAATCTCTTGTGTCCTCAACACACCCAATACAATGGTAAATTTTATAGGTGCACTAGGTTGGCAAAGAGATGGTGATACAAGTGCAGCATGGATAGTAGATATAGGTTTTTGTAAGCTGAAAATAAAAAACAACAAGGTAGCAAGTGATAAAAACAGAGCACAAACGGTATTGCAATGCTTGAAAACAAAGCCTAGAGTTTATACTTTCACTAGTGCAATCTCTCAACAGTGCTAACATAATTGAATCATATAACAATCCCTCAACGTGCGACAAAGAGTCACTGCAAAGTTCTTATCAAGCTGAGAACATAAGATGAAATTGTTTGTAGGGTATGAAACCACATCAAAGTTATCCTTTCCGATCAATCTATTTAGCTATTCCTACAAGTGTTACAAACAACCCTAGAGTTCGTACTAAAATAACACCACATGATACACATCAACCAACTCTATAGTCACCTAGTTACTCCAATGTCACCACAAGTATCTGTGAGTTGATTATACGATATGCATCAAACAACTTTGGATTCATAGTATTCAATCCAACACAAAGAACTTCAAAGAGTGCCCCAAGATTTCTGCCGTAGAAAGTAGGACGAAAACGTGCATCAACCCCTGTGCATAGATTACCCCAATGTCATCACCTCGGGAATCCACGAGTTTAGTGCCAAAACATACATCAAGTGAATCAATATAATACCTCATTATCACCATGGGTATTCGTATGCAAGACATACATCAAGTGTTCTCAAATCCATAAAAGTATTCAATCGGATAATAGTGAAACCTCGAAGGTAAAAACTCAATTCATCACAACAAGATAGAGAGGGAGAAACACCATATGATCCAACTAGAATAACAAAGCTCATGGTACATCAAGATCGTGCCAAATAAAGAACACGAGAGAGAGAGAGAGAGAGAGAGAGAGAGAGAGAGAGAGATCAAACACACAACTACTGGCACACACCCTCAGCCCCGAGGGTGAACTACTCCCTCCTCATCATGGAGACCGCCGGGATGATGAAGATGGCATGCGGTAATGATTTTCCCCTCCGGCAGGGTGCCGCAACAAGGCTCCAAATGGGATCTCTTTCCTACAGAGGCTTGCGGCGGCGGAGTCGAAGTTCTAGGGTTATTTCTGGGGGTTTCCCTATTTATAAGAATTTTCAGAGTTGGAATCACGCGAAAAGGAGTTACGAGGGGGCCACAAGGCACCAGGGCGTGCCCTGGTGGCTCGTGGTCACCTCCTTCGCCTTCTGGTCTCCTCCCAAAGCTTCTAGTGTCTCTTATGTTCCAAAAAAAATCGTCGAAAAGTTTCGCTGCATTTGGACTTCATTTGATATGGATTTTCTGGAAAACCCAAAACAAGCAGAAAACAACAACTGGCACTGGGCACTAGGTCAATAAGTTAGTCCATAAAAATAATATAAAGTGCACTAAAACCATACAAAATTATTGTAAACATGGAATGAATACCTAATAAATTATAGATATGTTGGAGACGTATCATTGGGGAAGGGGTTGGGGATGGGTTCATGGCGATGGAGAGGTGATGAAACAGAGAGACAGAGATGTGGAAGAGGAGAAGCTACAAGACAGAAAGACAGAGATGGTTAGGAGAGGTAGTGGAGTGTGGTGGTAGATAAGTAGCGGCTTTGGACTAGGTGCTTAGGATGAATGAATGTTGATATTTGATCAGCATCTATGGTAATTGTGGCCAAACAATTCTGCATACCTCATTCATGTTTTTCATAATGCAGATCAACTAGAGTACTTTGGGGAGCTCCAAGGGTAAGGAGACAGCTGTGGCCGACAAGAAGGGCAAGGCGGTGGTGGAACTCGGCAACGCCCCCAAGCAGCCGAAGAACTACAACCATTTCCATGCGGAGGTTGGCCCAATCCTTGCAGCCAAGCTTGAGTGCTTACCAATGCCACTGGAGTTCACCAAGCACTTCGCCACCGTCCTAGAGGAATTCAATCTGAAGACGAACACCGGCTGCGCCTAGAGAGTGATGGTCTCGATGTTCAGTGTCAGGCTCACCCTTGATAAGGGTTGAACCCCCTTCGCCGTTGTTCACCAGATGAGGATCATGTACCTCTTCACCTTCAAGCTGGTGACTCCCAACACCCTGAAGGTGATGGACAAGGCCTTTGCCATGGATGCGTAGGAAGTTCTCTCTGCACCAAAGACTTTTGCGTAGATTTTTTCCGACTTTGCCGTGACTGCTTAAGGGTTTAACCGTGTATTTAAGACTCGAGTTTAAGGGTTAATGGCATTGCCTATTTATCTCTGTCGTGTTTGTGAGTGTGCTAGTAACCTCACTACTCTGAAAGGAGGTTACTGAACAACATGTGTTGCATCTAACCAAACACCACACACTCTACATCTGCCTAGAACAAGCCCACAACCAAACACCGTCTGTGCGTTTCTTTGCAGCCAGACCAGGGAGGATGCATACTATTAGACTATATGCACAACATGGTTTTTAGACTGTATTCACTGAACTAGGCCCAACTGAGTCACATATGCAAGGGGCAAAAATTAGTGCATGCTACCAAACACGCCTATAGCGTACAGTGATCATCTTCTTCCAGAAGCAAAGCACGCTGGAGGAGCCGAGGCAACCTGGGGCATCCGGCTTGTGATACAGGAGGAGGGCACACGGGTTCCGCAACTTGCAATAGTTTGGTGGCTCATTGTCTGGTACGTTGACGACCTCGAGCACACACCTTGCGGGGCTGGGGGCTCCTTGGTTGCACGGGAAAAGTAAGAGGTTGTGGACTGTGCCGAACCGGAGGAAAACAATAAATAAAATACGAGCAAAAACCGCCTTTTATTGGACTTATCAAATAAAATGCAGTTTTCTTTGATAAGACAATAAATGAGTATCAAGTAAGTGTAAAATTCTATTTTTTACACAATCACATTAATATGGATAGGTAAATCACGGACAATCATCTAGTTTATATAGAAATGATTAAGGACTATTACTATGTATTATCAGTGTATTCACAAGGGAATCTCATGCCACTGGAGAATGCTATTTTTGAGAAAATGTAGCTCACTCGATATAGAAGTCACTGAAAATTATAGTTCACAAATAAGTGATGCATGGGTCACATTTAGTTCTGTGAAGCCATCATATTGACAAGTACTGCCTACTCTATATGAAGTTAAAAAACGCGGCCCATTGCTTGATAAAGAAAATTTAGGGCATTTAAGGGTGCATCTATAGAACGAACACATACAAATGTAACAGTTTGATGAGCAAAGGCACTCAACACTCCACCCGTGCATAAATATAGGTGTACTGATGCACTTCCAAACAGGATGTAGCTGCGATTAACTCACGAGAAAGCTACACAGTGTTGGGGAACGTAGTAATTTCAAAAAAATTCCTACGAACACGCAAGATCATGGTGATGCATAGCAACGAGAGGGGAGAGTGTTGTCCACGTACCCTCGTAGACCGAAAGCGGAACCGTTAACAAAACGCGGTTGATGTAGTCGTACGTCTTCACGATCCGACCGATCAAGTACCGAACGCACGGCACCTCCGAGTTCAACACACGTTCAGCTCGATGACGTCCCTCGAACTCCGATCCAGCCGAGTGTTGAGGGAGAGTTTCGTCAGCACGACGGCGTGGTGACGATGATGATGTTCTACCGACGCAGGGCTTCGCCTAAGCACCGCTACGATATTATCGAGGTGTAATATGGTGGAGGGGGGCACCGCACACGGCTAAGATATCAATAGATCAATTGTTGTGTCTATGGGGTGCCCCCCTGCCCCCGTATATAAAGGAGCAAGGGGGAGGCCGGCCGGCCCTTGTTGGCGCGCCAGGAGGAGGAGTCCTCCTCCTAGTAGGAGTAGGACTCCCCTCTTTCCTACTCCTACTAGGAGGGGGGAAAGGAAGGGGGAGAGGGAGAAGGAAAGGGGGGCGCCGCCCCCCCTCTCCTAGTCCAATTCGGACCAGAGGGGGAGGGGGCGCGCGGCCCCTCCTGGCTGCCCCTCTCTCTCTCCACTAAGGCCCATAAGGCCCATTACTTCTCCCGGGGGGGTTTCGGTAACCCTCCGGCACTCCGGTTTTCTCCGAAATCACCCGGAACATTTTTGGTGTCCGAATATAGTCGTCCAATATATCAATCTTTATGTCTTGACCATTTTGAGACTCCTCGTCATGTCCCCGATCTCATCCGGGACTCCGAACTCCTTTGGTACATCAAAAATCATAAACTCATAATAAAACTGTCATCGTAACGTTAAGCGTGCGGACCCTACGGGTTCGAGAACTATGTAGACATGACCGAGACACGTCTCCGGTCAATAACCAATAGCGGGACCTGGATGCCCATATTGGCTCCCACATATTCTACGAAGATCTTTATCGGTCAAACCGCATAACAACATACGTTGTTCCCTTTGTCATCGGTATGTTACTTGCCCGAGATTCGATCGTCGGTATCTCAATACCTAGTTCAATCTCGTTACCGGCAAGTCTCTTTACTCATTCCGTAATACATCATCTCGCAACAAACTCATTAGTTGCAATGCTTGCAAGGCTTAAGTGATGTGCATTACCGAGAGGGCCCAGAGATACCTCTCCGACAATCGGAGTGACAAATCCTAATCTCGAAATACGCGAACCCAACAAGTACCTTCGGAGACACCTGTAGAGCACCTTTATAATCACCCAGTTACGTTGTGACGTTTGGTAGCACACAAAGTGTTCCTCCGGTAAACGGGAGTTGCATAATCTCATAGTCATAGGAACATGCATAAGTCATGAAGAAAGCAATAGCAACATACTAAACGATCGAGTGCTAAGCTAACGGAATGGGTCAAGTCAATCACATCATTCTCCTAATGATGTGATCCCGTTAATCAAATGACAACTCATGTCTATGGATAGGAAACATAACCATCTTTGATCAACGAGCTAGTCAAGTAGAGGCATACTAGTGACACTCTGTTTGTCTATGTATTCACACATGTATCAAGTTTCCGGTTAATACAATTCTAGCATGAATAATAAACATTTATCATGATATAAGGAAATAAATAATAACTTTATTATTGCCTCTAGGGCATATTTCCTTCAGTCTCCCACTTGCACTAGATTCAATAATCTAGTTCACATCGCCATGTGATTTAACATCAATAGTTCACATCACCATGTGATTAACACCCATAGTTCACATCATCATGTGACCAACACCCAAAGGGTTTACTAGAGTCAGTAATCTAGTTCACGTCGCTATGTGATTAACACCCAAAGAGTACTAAGGTGTGATCATGTTCTGCTTGTGAGATAATTTTAGTCACCGGGTCTGTCACATTCAGATCCGTAAGTATTTTGCAATTTTCTATGTCTACAATGCTCTGCACGGAGCTACTCTAGCTAATTGCTCCTACTTTCAATATGTATCTAGAACGAGACTTAGAGTCATCTAGATTAGTGTCAAAAACTTGCATCGACGTAACCCTTTACAACGAACCTTTTGTCACTTCCATAATCGAGAAACATATCCTTATTCCACTAAGGATAATTTTGACCGCTGTCCAGTGATCTACTCCTAGATCACTATTGTACTCCCTTGCCAAAATCAGTGTAGGGTATACAATAGATCTGGTACACAGCATGGCATACTTTATGGAACCTATGGCCGAGGCATAGGGAATGACTTTCATTCTTTTTCTATCTTCTGCCGTGGTCGGGCTTTGAGTCTTACTCAATTTCACACCTTGTAACACAGGCAAGAAACTCTTTCTTTGACTGTTCCATTTTGAACCACTTCAAAATCTTGTTAAGTTATGTACTCATTGAAAAAACTTATCAAGCGTCTTGATCTATCTCTATAGATCTTGATGCTCAATATGTAAGCAGCTTCACCGAGGTCTTTCTTTGAAAAACTCCTTTCAAACACTCCTTTATGCTTTGCAGAATAATTCTACATTATTTCCGATCAACAATATGTCATTCACATATACTTATCAGACATGTTGTAGTGCTCCCACTCACTTTCTTGTAAATACAGGCTTCACCGCAAGTCTGTATAAAACTATATCCTTTGATCAACTTATCAAAGCGTATATTCCAACCCCGAGATACTTGCACCAGTCCATAGATGGATCGCTGGAGCTTGCATATTTTGTTAGCACCTTTAGGATTGACAAAACCTTCTGGTTGCATCATATACAACTCTTCTTTAATAAATCCATTAAGGAATGCAGTTTTGTTTATCCATTTGCCAGATTTCATAAAATGCGGCAATTGCTAACATGATTCGGATAGACTTAAGTATAGATACGAGTGAGAAACTCTCATCGTAGTCAACACCTTAAACTTGTCGAAAACCTTTTGCGACAATTCTAGCTTTGTAGATAGTAACACTACTATCAGCGTCCGTCTTCCTCTTGAAGATCCATTTAATCTCAATGGCTCGCCGATCATTGGGCAAGTCAATCAAAGTCCGTACTTTGTTCTCATACATGGATCTCATCTCAGATTTCATGGCCTCAAGCCATTTTGCGGAATCTGGGCTCACCATCGCTTCTTCATAGTTCGTAGGTTCGTCATGGTCTAGTAACATAACCTCTAGAACAGGATTACCGTACCACTCTGGTGCGGATCTTACTCTGGTTGACCTACGAGGTTCAGTAATAACTTGATATGAAGTTCCATGATCATCATCATTAACTTCCTCACTAATTGGTATAGGCGTCATAGAAACTGGTTTCTGCGATGAACTACTTTCCAATAAGGGAGCAGGTACAATTACCTCATCAAGTTCTACTTTCCTCCCACTCACTTCTTTCGAGAGAAACTCCTTCTCTAGAAAGGATCCATACTTAGCAACGAATGTCTTGCCTTCGGATCTGTGATAGAAGGTGTACCCAACTGTCTCCTTTGGGTATCCTATGAAGACACATTTCTCCGATTTGGGTTTGAGCTTATCAGGATGAAACTTTTTCACATAAGCATCGCAACCCCAAACTTTAAGAAACGACAACTTTGGTTTCTTGCCAAACCACAGTTCATAAGATGTCGTCTCAATGGATTTAGATGGTACCCTATTTAACGTGAATGCAGCTGTCTCTAATGCATAACCCCAAAACGATAGTGGTAGATCGGTAAGAGACATCATATATCGCACCATATCTAATAAAGTACGGTTACGATGTTCGGACACACCATTACACTGTGGTGTTCCAGGTGGCGTGAGTAGTGAAACTATTTCACATCGTTTTAACTGAAGGCCAAACTCATAACTCAAATACTCTTCTCCACGATCAGATCATAGAAACTTTATTTTCTTGTTACGATGATTTTCCACTTCACTCTGAAATTATATGAACTTCTCAAATGTTTCAGACTTCTGTTTCATTAAGTAGATATACCCATATCTGCTCAAATCATCTATGAAGGTCAGAAAATAATGATACCTGCTACGAGCCTCAATATTCATCGAACCACATACATCTGTATGTATGATTTCCAACAAATCTGTTGCTCTCTCCATAGTTTCGGAGAACGGCGTTTTAGTCATCTTGCCCATGAGGCACGGTTCGCAAGCATCAAGTGATTCATAATCAAGTGATTCCAAAATCCCATCAGTATGGAGTTTCTTCATGCGCTTTACACCAATATGACCTAAACGGCAGTGCCACAAATAAGTTGCACTATCATTATTAACTTTGCATATTTTGGCTTTCATTATTATGAATATGTGTATCACTACGATCGAGATCCAACAAACCATTTTATTGGGTGTATAACCATAGAAGGTTTTATTCATGCAAACAGAACAACAATTATTCTCTAATTTAAATGAATAAACGTATTGCAACAAACATGACCAAATCATATTCATGCTCAACGCAAACACCAAATAACACTTATTTAGTTTCAACACTAATCCCGAAAGTATAGGGAGTGTGCGATGATGATCATATCAATCTTGGAACTACTTCCAACACATCGTCACCTCGCCTTTTACTAGTCTCTGTTTATTCTGCAGCTCCCGTTTCGAGTTACTACTCTTAGCAACTGAACCAGTATCAAATGCTGAGGGGTTGCTATAAACACTAGTAAAGTACACATCAATAACATGTATATCCAATATACCTTTGTTCACTCTGCCATCCTTCTTATCCACCAAATACTTGGGGTAGTTCCGCTTCCAGTGACCAGTCCCTTTGCAGTAGAAGCACTTAGTCTCAGGCTTAGGACCAGACTTAGGCTTCTTCACTTGAGCAACAACTTGCTTGCCGTTCTTCTTGAAGTTCCCCTTCTTCCCTTTGCCCTTTTCTTGAAACTAGTGGTCTCGTCAACCATCAACACTTGATGTTTTTCTTGATTTCTACCTTCGTCGATTTCAGAATCACGAAGAGCTCGGGAATTACCTTCATCATCCCTTGCATACTATAGTTCATCACGAAGTTCTACTAACTTGGTGATGGTGACTAGAGAATTCTCTCAATCACTATTTTATCTGGAAGATTAACTCCCACTTGATTCAAGCGATTGTAGTACCCAGACAATCTGAGCACATGCTCACTGCTTGAGCTATTCTCCTCCATCTTTTAGCTATAGAACTTGTTGGAGACTTCATATCTCTCAACTCGGGTATTTGCTTGAAATATGAACTTCAACTCCTGGAACATCTCATATGGTCCATGACGTTCAAAACGTCTTTGAAGTCCCGATTCTAAGCCGTTAAGCATGGTGCACTAAACTATCAAGTAGTCATCATATTGAGCTAGCCAAACGTTCATAACGTCTGCATCTGCTCCTGCAATAGGTCTGTCACCTAGCGGTGCATCAAGGACATAATTCTTCTGTGCAGCAATGAGGATAATCCTCAGATCATGGATCCAATCCACATCATTGCTACTAACATCTTTCAACATAATTTTTCTCTAGGAACATATCAAAATAAACATAGGGAAGCAACAACGCGAGCTATTGATCTACAACATAATTTGCAAAATACTATCAGGACTAAGTTCATGATAAATTTAAGTTCAATTAATCATATTACTTAAGAACTCCCACTTAGATAGACATCCCTCTAATCCTCTAAGTGATCACGTGATCCATATCAACTAAACCATGTCCGATCATCACGTGAGATGGAGTAGTTTCAACGGTGAACATCACTATGTTGATCATATCTACTATATGATTCACGCTCGACCTTTCGGTCTCCGTGTTCCGAGGCCATATCTGTTATATGCTAGGCTCGTCAAGTTTAACCTGAGTATTCCGCGTGTGCAACTGTTTTGCACCCGTTGTATTTGAACGTAGAGCCTATCACACCCGATCATCACGTGGTGTCTCAGCACGAAGAACTTTCGCAACGGTGCATACTCAGGGAGAACACTTATACTTTGATAATTTAGTGAAGGATCATCTTATAATGCTACCGTCAATCAAAGCAAGATAAGATGCATAAAAGATAAACATCACATGCAATCAATATAAGTGATATGATATGGCCATCATCTTCTTGTGCTTGTGATCTCCATCTCCGAAGCACCGTCATGATCACCATCGTCATCGGCGTGACACCTTGATCTCCATCGAAGCATCATTGTCGTCTCGCCAACTATTGCTTCTACGACTATCGCTACCGCTTAGTGATAAAGTAAAACAATTACATGGCGATTGCATTGCATACAATAAAGCGACAACCATATGGCTCCTGCCAGTTGCCGATAACTCGGTTACAAAACATGATCATCTCATATAATAAAATTCAGTATCATGTCTTGACCATATCACATCACAACATGCCCTGCAAAAACAAGTTAGACATGCTCTACTTTGTTGTTGCAAGTTTTACGTGGCTGCTACGGGCTTAGCAAGAACCGTTCTTACCTACGCATCAAAACCACAACGATAGTTTGTCAAGTTGGTGCTGTTTTAACCTTCGCAAGGACCGGGCGTAGCCACACTCGGTTCAACTAAAGTGAGAGAGACAGACACCCGCCGGTCACCTTTAAGCAACGAGTGCTCGCAATGGTGAAACCAGTCTCGCGTAAGCGTACGCGTAATGTCGGTCCGGGCCGCTTCATCTCACAATACCGTAGAACCAAAGTATGACATGCTGGTAAGCAGTATGACTTATATCGCCCACAACTCACTTGTGTTCTACTCGTGCATAACATCAACGCATAAAATCTGGCTCGGATGCCACTGTTGGGGAACGTAGTAATTTCAAAAAATTTCCTACGAACACGCAAGATCATGGTGATGCATAGCAACGAGAGGGGAGAGTGTTGTCCACGTACCCTCGTAGACCGAAAGCGGAAGCATTAACACAACGCGGTTGATGTAGTCGTACGTCTTCACGATCCGACCGATCAAGTACCGAACGCACGGCACCTCCGAGTTCAGCACACGTTCAGCTCGATGACGTCCCTCGAACTCCGATCCAGCCGAGTGTTGAGGGAGAGTTTCGTCAGCACGACGGCGTGGTGACGATGATGATGTTCTACCGACACAGGGCTTCGCCTAAGCACCGCTACGATATTATCGAGGTGTAATATGGTGGAGGGGGGCACCGCACACGGCTAAGAGATCAATAGATCAATTGTTGTGTCTATGGGGTGCCCCGTGCCCCCATATATAAAGGAGCAAGGGGGAGGCCGGCCGGCCCTTGTTGGCGCGCTTGGAGGAGGAGTCCTCCTCCTAGTAGGAGTAGGACTCCCCTCTTTCCTACTCCTACTAGGAGGGGGAAAGGAAGGGGGAGAGGGAGAAGGAAAGGGGGGCGCCCCCCTCCCTCTCCTAGTCCAATTCGGACCAGAGGGGGAGGGGGCGCGCGGCCCCTCCTGGCTGCCCCTCTCTCTCTCCACTAAGGCCCATAAGGCCCATTACTTCTCCCGGGGGGGTTCCGGTAACCCTCCGGCACTCCGGTTTTCTCCGAAATCACCCGGAACATTTCCGGTGTCCGAATATAGTCGTCCAATATATCAATCTTTATGTCTCGACCATTTCGAGACTCCTCGTCATGTCCGTGATCACATCCGGGACTCCGAACAACCTTCGGTACATCAAAACATATAAACTCATAACATAACTGTCATCGTAACGTTAAGCGTGCGGACCCTACGGGTTCGAGAACTATGTAGACATGACCGAGACACGTCTCCGGTCAATAACCAATAGCGGAACCTGGATGCTCATATTGGCTCCCACATATTCTACGAAGATCTTTATCGGTCAGACCGCATAACAACATACGTTGTTCCCTTTGTCATCGGTATGTTACTTGCCCAAGATTCGATCGTCGGTATCTTAATACCTAGTTCAATCTCGTTACCGGCAAGTCTCTTTACTCGTTCCGTAATACATCATCTCGCAACAAACTCATTAGTTGCAATGCTTGCAAGGCTTAAGTGATGTGCATTACCGAGAGGGCCCAGAGATACCTCTCCGACAATCGGAGTGACAAATCCTAATCTCGAAATACGCCAACCCAACAAGTACCTTCGGAGACACCTGTAGAGCACCTTTATAATCACCCAGTTACGTTGTGACGTTTGGTAGCACACAAAGTGTTCCTCCGGTAAACGGGAGTTGCATAATCTCATAGTCATAGGAACATGTATAAGTTATGAAGAAAGCAATAGCAACATACTAAACGATCGAGTGCTAAGCTAACGGAATGGGTCAAGTCAATCACATCATTCTCCTAATGATGTGATCCCGTTAATCAAATGACAACTCATGTCTATGGCTAGGAAACATAACCATCTTTGATCAACGAGCTAGTCAAGTAGAGGCATACTAGTGACACTCTGTTTGTCTATGTATTCACACATGTATCATGTTTCCGGTTAATACAATTCTAGCATGAATAATAAACATTTATCATGATATATGGAAATAAATAATAACTTTATTATTGCCTCTAGGGCATATTTCCTTCAGTCTCCCACTTGCACTAGAGTCAATAATCTAGATTACACAGTAATGATTCTTACACCCATGGAGCCTTGGTGCTGATCATGTTTTGCTCGTGGAAGAGGCTTAGTCAACGGGTCTGCAACATTCAGATCCGTATGTATCTTGCAAATTTCTATGTCTCCCACCTAGACTAAATCCCGGATGGAATTGAAGCGTCTTTTGATGTGCTTGGTTCTCTTGTGAAATCTGGATTCCTTTGCTAAGGCAATTGCACCAGTATTGTCACAAAAGATTTTCATTGGACCCGATGCACTAGTTATGACACCTAGATCGGATATGAACTCCTTCATCTAGACTCCTTCATTTGCTGCTTCCGAAGCAGCTATGTACTCCGCTTCACATGTAGATCCCGCCACGACGCTTTGTTTAGAACTGCACCAACTGACAGCTCCACCGTTCAATGTAAACACGTATCCGGTTTGTGATTTAGAATCGTCCGGATCAGTGTCAAAGCTTGCATCAACGTAACCATTTACGATGAGCTCTTTGTCACCTCCATATACGAGAAACATATCCTTATTCCTTTTCAAGTATTTCAGGATGTTCTTGACCGCTGTCCAGTGATCCACTCCTGGATTATTTTGGTACCTCCCTGCTAGACTTATAGCAAGGCACACATCCGGTTTGGTACACAGCATTGCATACATGATAGAGCCTATGGCTGAAGCATAGGGAACATCTTTGATCTTCTCTCTATCTTCTGCAGTGGTCGGGCATTGAGTCTTACTCAACTTCACACCTTGTACCACAGGCAAGAACCCTTTCTTTGCTTGATCCATTTTGAACTTCTTCAAAACTTTGTCAAGGTATGTGCTTTGTGAAAGTCCAATTAAGCGTCTTGATCTATCTCTATAGATCTTGATGCCCAATATATACGCAGCTTCACCGAGGTCTTTCATTGAAAAACTCTTATTCAAGTATCCCTTTATGCTATCCAGAAATTCTATATCATTTCCAATCAGTAATATGTCATCCACATATAATATCAGAAATGCTACAGAGCTCCCACTCACTTTCTTGTAAATACAGGCTTCTCCAAAAGTTTGTACAAAACCAAATGCTTTGATCACACTATCAAAGCGTTTATTCCAACTCCGAGAGGCTTGCACCAGTCCATAAATGGATCGCTGGAGCTTGCACACTTTGTTAGCTTCCTTTGGATCGACAAAACCTTCCGGTTGCATCATATACAACTCTTCTTCCAGAAATCCATTCAGGAATGCAGTTTTGACATCCATTTGCCAAATTTCATAATCATAAAATGCGGCAATTGCTAACATGATTCGGACAGACTTAAGCATCGCTACGGGTGAGAAGGTCTCATCGTAGTCAATCCCTTGAACTTGTCGAAAACCTTTCGCAACAAGTCGAGCTTTACAGACAGTAACATTACCGTCAGCGTCAGTCTTCTTCTTGAAGATCCATTTATTTTCAATGGCTTGCCGATCATCGGGCAAGTCAACCAAAGTCCATACTTTGTTCTCATACATGGATCCCATCTCGGATTTCATGGCCTCAAGCCATTTTGCGGAATCTGGGCTCACCATCGCTTCTTCATAGTTCGTAGGTTCGTCATGGTCTAGTAACATAACCTCCAGAACAGGATTACCGTACCACTCTGGTGCGGATCTTACTTTGGTTGATCTACGAGGTTCAGTAATAACTTGATCTGAAGTTTCATGATCATCATCATTAACTTCCTCACTAATTGGCGTAGGTGTCACAGAAACTGGTTTCTGTGATGAACTACTTTCCAATAAGGGAGCAGGTACAGCTACCTCATCAAGTTCGACTTTCCTCCCACTCACTTATTTCGAGAGAAACTCCTTCTCTAGAAAATTTCCGAATTTAGCAACAAAAGTTTTGCCTTCGGATCTGTGATAGACGGTGTACCCAATAGTCTTCTTTGGGTATCCTATGAAGATACATTTCTCCGATTTGGGTTCGAGCTTATCAGGTTGAAGTTTTTTCACATAAGCATCGCAGCCCCAAACTTTAAGAAACGACAACTTTGGTTTCTTGCTAAACCACAGTTCATAAGGCGTCGTCTCAACGGATTTTGATGGTGCCCTATTTAACGTGAATGCAGCCGTCTCTAAAGCATAACCCCAAAACGATAGCGGTAAATCAGTAAGAGACATCATAGATCGCACCATATCTAGTAAAGTACGATTACGATGTTCGGACACACCATTACGCTGTGGTGTTTCGGGTGGCGTGAGTTGTGAAACTATTCCGCATTGTTTCAAATGAAGACCAAACTCATAACTCAAATATTCTCCACCACGATCAGATCGTAGAAATTTTATTTTCTTGTTACGATGATTTTCAACTTCACTCTGAAATTCTTTGAACTTTTCAAATGTTTCAGACTTATGTTTCATTAAGTAGATATACCCATATCTGCTCAAATCATCTGTGAAGGTGAGAAAATAACGATATCCGCCACGAGCCTCAATATTCATCGGACCACATACATCTGTATGTATGATTTCCAAGAAATCTGTTGCTCTCTCCATAGTTCCGGAGAACGGTGTTTTAGTCATCTTGCCCATGAGGCACGGTTCGCAAGTACCAAGTGATTCATAATCAAGTGGTTCCAAAAGTCCATCAGTATGGAGTTTCTTCATGCGCTTTACACCGATATGACCTAAACGGCAGTGCCACAAATAAGTTGCACTATCATTATCAACTCTGCATCTTTTGGCTTCAATATTATGAATATGTGTATCACTACTATCGAGATTCAACAAAAATAGACCACTCTTCAAGGGTGCATGACCATAAAAGATATTACTCATATAAATAGAACAACCATTATTCTCTGATTTAAATGAATAACCGTCTTGCATCAAACAAGATCCAGATATAATGTTCATGCTTAACGCTGGCACCGAATAACAATTATTTAGGTCTAAAACTAATCCCGAAGGTAGATGTAGAGGTAGCGTGCCGACCGCGATCACATCGACTTTGGAACCATTTCCCACGCGCATCGTCACCTCGTCCTTAGCCAATCTTCGCTTAATCCGTAGCCCCTGTTTCGAGTTGCAAATATTAGCAACAGAACCAGTATCAAATACCCGGGTGCTACTGCGAGCATTAGTAAGGTACACATCAATAACATGTATATCACATATACCTTTGTTCACCTTGCCATCCTTCTTATCCGCCAAATACTTGGGGCAGTTCCGCTTCCAGTGACCAGTCTGCTTGTAGTAGAAGCACTCAGTTTCAGGCTTAGGTCCAAACTTTGGTTTCTTCTCCTGAGCAGCAACTTGTTTGCTGTTCTTCTTGAAGTTCCCCTTCTTCTTTCCTTTACCCTTTTTCTTGAAACTAGTGGTCTTATTGACCATCAACACTTGATGCTCCTTTTTGATTTCTACCTCCGCAGCCTTTAGCATTGCGAAGAGCTCGGGAATCGTCTTATCCATCCCTTGCATATTATAGTTCATCACGAAGCTCTTGTAGCTTGGTGGCAGTGATTGAAGAATTCTGTCAATGACGCTATCATCTGGAAGATTAACTCCCAGTTGAATCAAGTGATTGTTATACCCAGACATTTTGAGTATATGCTCACTGACAGAACTATTCTCTTCCATCTTGCAGTTGTAGAACTTATTGGAGACTTCATATCTCTCAATCCGGGCATTTGCTTGAAATATTAACTTCAACTCTTGGAACATCTCATATGCTCCATCACGTTCAAAACGTCGTTGAAGACCCGGTTCTAAGCCGTAAAGCAAGGCACACTGAACTATCGAGTAGTCATCAGCTTTGCTTTGCCAGACGTTCATAACATCTGGTGTTGCTCCTGCAGCAGGCCTGGCACCCAGCGGTGCTTCCAGGACGTAATTCTTCTGTGCAGCAATGAGGATAATCCTCAAGTTACGGACCCAGTCCGTGTAATTGCTACCATCATCTTTCAACTTTGCTTTCTCAAGGAACGCATTAAAATTCAACGGAACAACAGCACGGGCCATCTATCTACAATTAACATAGACAAGAAAGATACTATCAGGTACTAAGTTCATGATAAATTCAAGTTCAATTAATCATATTACTTAAGAACTCCCACTTAGATAGACATCCCTCTAATCCTCTAAGTGATCACGTGATCCATATCAACTAAACCATGTCCGATCATCACGTGAGATGGAGTAGTTTCAACGATGAACATCACTATGTTGATCATATCTACTATATGATTCATGCTCGACCTTTCGGTCTCCGTGTTCCGAGGCCATATCTGTTATATGCTAGGCTCGTCAAGTTTAACCTGAGTATTCCGCGTGTGCAACTATTTTGCACCCGTTGTATTTGAACGTAGAGCCTATCACACCCGATCATCACGTGGTGTCTCAGCACGAAGAACTTTCGCAACGGTGCATACTCAGGGAGAACACTTATACTTTGATAATTTAGTGAAGGATCATCTTATAATGCTACCGTCAATCAAAGCAAGATAAGATGCATAAAAGATAAACATCACATGCAATCAATATAAGTGATATGATATGGCCATCATCATCTTGTGCTTGTGATCTCCATCTCTGAAGCACCGTCATGATCACCATCGTCATCGGCGTGACACCTTGATCTCCATCGAAGCATCGTTGTCGTCTCGCCAACTATTGCTTCTACGACTATCGCTACCGCTTAGTAATAAAGTAAAACAATTACATGGCGATTGCATTGCATACAATAAAGCGACAACCATATGGCTCCTGCCAGTTGTCGATAACTCGGTTACAAAACATTATCATCTCATACAATAAAATTTAGTATCATGTCTTGACCATATCACATCACAACATGCCCTGCAAAAACAAGTTAGACGTCCTCTACTTTGTTGTTGCAAGTTTTACGTGGCTGCTACGGGCTTAGCAAGAACCGTTCTTACCTACGCATCAAAACCACAACGATAGTTTGTCAAGTTGGTGTTGTTTTAACCTTCGCAAGGACCGGGCGTAGCCACACTCGGTTTAACTAAAGTGAGAGAGACAGACACCCGCCGGTCACATTTAAGCAACGAGTGCTCGCAACGGTGAAACTAGTCTCGCGTAAGCGTACGCGTAATGTCGGTCCGGGCCGCTTCATCTCACAATACCGTCGAACCAAAGTATGACATGCTGGTAAGCAGTATGACTTATATCGCCCACAACTCACTTGTGTTCTACTCGTGCATAACATCAACGCATAAAACCTGGCTCGGATGCCACTGTTGGGGAACGTAGTAATTTCAAAAAAATTCCTACGAACACGCAAGATCATGGTGATGCATAGCAACGAGAGGGGAGAGTGTTGTCCACGTACCCTCGTAGACCGAAAGCGGAAGCGTTAACACAACGCGGTTGATGTAGTCGTACGTCTTCACGATCCGACCGATCAAGTACCGAACGTACGGCACCTCTGAGTTCAGCACACGTTCAGCTCGATGACGTCCCTCGAACTCCGATCCAGCCGAGTGTTGAGGGAGAGTTTCGTCAGCACGACGGCGTGGTGACGATGATGATGTTCTACCGACGCAGGGCTTCGCCTAAGCACCGCTACGATATTATCGAGGTGTAATATGGTGGAGGAGGGCACCGCACACGGCTAAGAGATCAATAGATCAATTGTTGTGTCTATGGGGTGCCCCCCTGCCCCCGTATATAAAGGAGCAAGGGGGAGGCCGGCCGGCCCTTGTTGGCGCGCCAGGAGGAGGAGTCCTCCTCCTAGTAGGAGTAGGACTCCCCTCTTTCCTACTCCTACTAGGAGGGGGAAAGGAAGGGGGAGAGGGAGAAGGAAAGGGGGGCGCCGCCCCCCCTCTCCTAGTCCAATTCGGACCAGAGGGGGAGAGGGCGCGCGGCCCCTCCTGGCTGCCCCTCTCTCTCTCCACTAAG
The DNA here is from genome assembly GCF_018294505.1 of Triticum aestivum. Taxonomy (NCBI): domain Eukaryota; kingdom Viridiplantae; phylum Streptophyta; class Magnoliopsida; order Poales; family Poaceae; genus Triticum; species Triticum aestivum. The sequence goes on along the minus strand of NC_057808.1, from coordinate 389,778,887 downwards.
GCCCATAAGGCCCATTACTTCTCCCGGGGGGGTTCCGGTAACCCTCCGGCACTCCGGTTTTCTCCGAAATCACCCGGAACATTTCTGGTGTCCGAATATAGTCGTCCAATATATCAATCTTTATGTCTCGACCATTTCGAGACTCCTCGTCATGTCCGTGATCACATCCGAGACTCCGAACAACCTTCGGTACATCAAAACATATAAACTCATAACATAACTGTCATCGTAACGTTAAGCGTGCGGACCCTACGGGTTCGAGAACTATGTAGACATGACCGAGACACGTCTCCGGTCAATAACTAATAGCAGAACCTGGATGCTCATATTGGCTCCCACATATTCTACGAAGATCTTTATCGGTCAGACCGCATAACAACATACGTTGTTCCCTTTGTCATCGGTATGTTACTTGTCCGAGATTCGATCGTCGGTATCTTAATACCTAGTTCAATCTCGTTACCGGCAAGTCTCTTTACTCGTTCCGTAATACATCATCTCGCAACAAACTCATTAGTTGCAATGCTTGCAAGGCTTAAGTGATGTGCATTACCGAGAGGGCCCAGAGATACCTCTCCGGCAATCGGAGTGACAAATCCTAATCTCGAAATACGCCAACCCAACAAGTACCTTCGGAGACACCTGTAGAGCACCTTTATAATCACCCAGTTACGTTGTGACGTTTGGTAGCACACAAAGTGTTCCTCCGGTAAACGGGAGTTGCATAATCTCATAGTCATAGGAACATGTATAAGTTATGAAGAAAGCAATAGCAACATACTAAACGATCGAGTGCTAAGCTAATGGAATGGGTCAAGTCAATCACATCATTCTCCTAATGATGTGATCCCGTTAATCAAATGACAACTCATGTCTATCGCTAGGAAACATAAACATCTTTGATCAACGAGCTAGTCAAGTAGAGGCATACTAGTGACACTCTGTTTGTCTATGTATTCACACATGTATCATGTTTCCGGTTAATACAATTCTAGCATGAATAATAAACATTTATCATGATATAAGAAAATAAATAATAATTTTATTATTGCCTCTAGGGCATATTTCCTTCACTTGCACGAGTGCTGAACAGTTGGATCGGCAAGAATGGCTGCTCTGCCCACAATCTAGTTAAAACCAAGCAAAATGGGGTCACTTCCCACTTGCTGAAGATGTGGCTTTGGGGTCGATCCCATGGTCATCCTTCAAATGCCTCAACAGACGAGAAGTCCCATGCGTTTTTGGGTCGGCTGCGTAGTTCTTGTTGCAGTAGTTACAAATCGCTCGCGCTCCATCCGTCCTCTTGAAGTGATTCCATACTTTTGATCTTGGTACATTTATTGATTGTGTAGAAGGATGGTGTTGGACAACACTGATGCTTGCTGCAGCATTTTCTGGATTCTGGGCATCTGTTTCCTTGAGCTTTCCATTCCCAATCACAGGCCTGTCACTGAACTGAGGAGAGCCGAAGTCTCCATGAGAAGATGCATTCAAACTGCGCAGGTTCTGTTTCATCAGAACTGACATGGACTCCAGAAGCGCCTTCTGCTCACCATCTTCTCGGCAATCCGGTGGCAGGAAAAACTCCAATATGTAAACATCATCACCGGTGTAAGAACTCTGCAAGCAAACTGCAATACAGGCAGCTAATCCAAATATACGAGCATAGTGTGCCAGGGATGATTCAGTTTAGCGACCCGACTGACATCTTTAGAGAAGCAGAGCATGTTTGAGAGAAATGCCTGTCCCTTCTGTAGGTGATGCTCCACACATGCATCCCTAAATCCCCACATATGAGCATCAGCAATATGGAATGCCACATCACAGGTTGAAATGCATACTCCGTGAATGTAACAACCATCAAAATGTAAGCATGTATTCTTGAGGCTTCCAACATGGAACCCAGGTTTGAGCCAAGGGCAGCTCGTGTCTTTCACAAATAATTGTGAGAATTTCAAATATATCAACCAGAGCAGATTGACGGCCGTGATTAGTATCTTGAAAGGTGAGACAGTAACATTTATTAATTAGAATAATAATACATCAGCTTGAAGCTTTTTAAGGTAATAAAATCTTCATTCTGAAAAACTTTGGAATACCAGTACACTTCTTAGGCTATTTTCTTGATTAGAATGCTCACCTGGGCACTTGGGGATGACATATAAGTGCTTCCGTGATTAATTGCCTGTTGACAGAACAAAATAAAATGATAAGCCATTACATGTAGTCAGCGGTGGAGGCCCAAAAAAATTAAGCCAGGGCAATCTTTTAGCATAAAAGAGTTTGATGTAAAACCAAAAGTAGCACACACTTATACTTCCATAGCATAAATGGTTTGATCCAAGCTTATTCATATTGAGCCTCAAAACCAGTTTATCGAATCTGCAATTTACAGCAGGAACATAAACTACACTACATTGTAGTAGATTGCCAATCAATTGTTACTCTGACCGTTTGCCAGAAAAAAAATGTTACTCTAACCAAACATTTGTGTGAAGAACCTCACCTCAAGTCCTGTACACATCAGATCAACCTCAGACTCTCAAATCATCTTATTTGTGATAATCATATAAGTTTAAGAGCAGCAAGACATGACTTTGATGTGGATCAACACAGGCGACAGTGATTGCGGAGAACATGTGCAAACCTTTCCCCTAACAGACATCTCTGTTAATCTTTCTCGGAAATGGACATCTCAGTTAATCTCTCTCGGAGATGGGCCAACTTTATGATGAGCATTTGCACATCGCAGCACCACAGACTAATTTAGCTGATACTCTGTATAATCGATCATGTATTTCCAAATATGGTCTAGATAAGAGGTGTGCCTACATGACCAAACAGACACAACTTTCTCATTCAATCATGCTTACACGCCTACTCTGAGGCCTGAAGAACAACATCAAGTGTCAGCATTTTGCTAGACTAGATGGCAACCAAATCAATTTGCTGCCATCGTTACACCGCAAACATGTGTACAACCAGCAGCAGAAGAAGAGAACTACAGTACAAGCTTTCATGCTAGCCATGAGAACGACGATCACAGCCGAATCTCCCCTTCCTCTAAATCTTCTTGCAAGCTTTGATGCTGCTGCTGCTTCAGGTCGTCGTCGTCGTCGTCAGCCTTGTCCTTGCGGAAGAGTCCCATCTGTCGCAACAAGTTGTTCGGCCTGGCCGTGTTGTACTGGTCAATGCCGAGCGCCTTCACGTCCTCGTCTAGGGCGTCGTTGAACATTGCGGTCCTCTTCGTCTCGACCACTTGCTGACGGGCCTTCTCCCTCGCGCGGGACGTCTCCTGCTTTCGCCGCCTTTCCAGAATCTCGCTGGCACGGGCGATGAGATCGCGTGTTGGAGGCGTAGTGTTGGCGGCGTGCTCTGCCGGAGCTGGACTGTCGACGCTCTGGTGAGAAGGATCAGAAACCGAACCGCTGCTGCCGCTGATGGTTGCATCTTGGCCAAGATTCTTCACCGGTGAGGCGTCGCCGCAGATGTCCACGTACTCCTCATCCTCTTCGAGGAGCTTCACGGGTGTCGGCCTGACCGGCAAAGGGGACACGCCGCCGACGATGTCAACGTCTTCGTCCTCCTCCTCGGCCATCATGTTCTTGTGCTGACGCGTCGACGGATTCGCCTTCTCTCGGACGAACTTGTCCAGCTGCTTCTGCATCTCCACAAGGGCCGTGTCTTGGACGGCGTGCATCTCGATCTCGATGTAATCGTCGCAGATGCCGCGGCGGCTCTGCTTCTTCAACAGCTCCAGGATATGAGCAGGGAGAACATGAGATTCAGAGAGCTTGGCTAGCTTCGTGAGGTCCGCGTAGAGTTGGTCCCGCTCCTTGGACGTCATCTTCTTCATGGGAACGGCATGGGACGCCTTCCTCTTCTTGGCTGGCGGCTCCTCGGCTGGACGGACGAACACGCGGGGAGCCGATGGGGACGAGGCGGGAAGCACGGCGGCCGCCTCGGCGAGGAGGCGACGGACCGCGACGAGCTCTGCCTGGAACCGCTGGCGAAGGGTCTCCAGCGGGCGCTTCCGGCCGGACATGACGCTAAAGGGCTCCCGGTTCCGGTGGGCAATCTCCATGGGAAGAGCGGACGGCGGACGCTGGGGTAAGGTCCGGAAGAGGCGATTGGATGCGGTGGAGGAGAGGAGACGATGGGAAAGATTGGATCGAAGCCCTTTTAACTAGTGAAGTGATCCGTGATGGGATCGAAGCCGTGTTCTGCTGTGATCCGGGAAGAAATCGGAATGCAGTCCGAGTCAGTTCAGTACAAGCTTTGGATTTGGTTGCTTGCATCTCAAGCTTAGCTTGATTCACCACGGCCATGCATGTCTTCATTTTTTCCCCAGTTCGCCCTGCACCTTCCAGGATGAGATTCCTTCCTGGATGCGGAACCGAGTACTCTCAGGTCTCTCTGACGCCTGGTTTGGTGAAGTCAACTCGTTCGGCTTCTTTACAATGCTTTCTAAAAAAAGTTCACTACAATTTCATTTAATTGTACAATCATATGGAGGAAATTCTTTACAATGCTGTCTAAAAAACACTATTCACTACAATTCATTTAATTTTACAATCATATGGCTGCAGAGTTGGGCCATCACATACACAGACTAAATGTTGTGACCGTCTAGTTGAACTACTATATCAAAAGGAGGAAATTCTATACCGTCAGCGATCAAGGATTGTCTGGCTTTCTGCGGATGACAATAATACTAATTATTTCTAGCAGTGTGCTAGTATGAGAAGGCGGAAAAACAAAATAAAAAATTATCCCGGGTCAATGGGACTAACAGAAAATGTAGCCGAGATGGAAGAGATGACAATGAAGTTTTCGAAGAAACTTTTCAAATCTGACGGTACCTCGGGTATGGAGAAAGTGTTAAATTCTGTTCCAATAAAGGTAACTGAGCAAATGAACACGGGTTGTTTGCACTGCAGATGAAACTAAAACATAACTGTTTCAGATGTTCCTAACAAAAGCACCTGATCCAGATGGGTACCCTGCTCATTTCTTTGGTCGTTTTTCAAGGTTCTGGGTAAAGTGGAACAGGCTGCTTACAAGTTGGAATTACCTAAAGCAAGTCAAGTTCATCCGGTGTTCCACGTTTCTTAGCTTAAGGCGCATGTTTCAGATCATACGCCGGTTTTCTCAGTATTGCCCAAACCATTGGACCTGTCTCTACTAGGACAGGAGTGCTAACTGAAGAGACGGCCGTCTGGTAAAGCAAGGTAATGCATCTTATTTGCAGGTCCTGATTGATCAAGTGGTCTATGTTGCTCAAGGATGCAGCTACACGGGAAGATTATGAAGTGCTCAAGAAGCATTTTCCATCGGCACCAGCGTGGGGACCAGCTGGTTATCAAGGAGAGGGCAATGTTACTATGCAGCTGCTGATGCTAGGTGTTAAGCAATCAAGGAAGCACATTCAGAAGAAGGAGATGATCGATAAGTGGCGGGAGGTTCAAATGTAAACCGGTGGGCTGAGTGCGTGTGTGGGCCGTGGGCCTCGTGTGTGTCTGTATACGAGCAGGCTATAAGCTCAGGACCGCATTTGTCTCCAAAAAAAAAAACTCAGGACCGCGTCAAACGAACGTTTTCATGGAAATGAATCTGAAATCATTCTGTCCATGTTTCTCCTTCTTCTAGCTGCCATCTCCTGCCTTCTCTCCTCCTCCTCGTTGCCCTCGTTCCCCAAATAGAGATCTCACCGACAGTTCTACCCAAAATCCGGCAGTTCCAATGCAAGGGTGTCAGAGGAGACCTCCACAGAGGATGAGGAGGAGGAGCGGTCACCCGCCACGGCCTCGGAGGGGTTCGAGGCGGTAGGGGTTCTTGCCCGAGGAGGAGAATGGCGGCGCCGAGCGGGACAGGTCGTGAGGACCGGCGATGCCAGGGTCCAGCAGCTGGAATCCAGAGGGTAGGACGGCTCCACAGAGGACGAGGAGGAGCGGTTACCCGCCACGGCCTCAGAGGGGTTCTCGCCAGTGGAGAATGGTGGCAACCAAGAAGGGGCGCCCCTATGTCTCACTTACAACGTCAAAGGGAACCCTCCTGGTCGGGCAGCTCAAGAT